>NW_023998416.1:14861764-14952883 GCF_014805625.2 Glossina fuscipes
AATATTTCTGTATACATATACATAGATAGTTATTGTACATGTATGCATATAAAATATAAATGCGTATAATTTCGCGTCTCAAAGAGAACTTTGCAAAAATTCCTTTCTTCCGGCATTGTGTAGAAAACTTTAAAATTTCTTCTTCTAATTTATATAAAATCTTTACACTCGTTTGCAATTTATAGCAATCACATCAATCAGTGACTTGCATGACACATGTATGTCATATTCATTTTTAAAGGCATCATAAACCATAACGAAAGTGAAAAGCACAGATCAATTTCGAAATATTTTAAATCCGGTAAATAATGATCGTTAATAAGCAGTTTTTATTTATGTATTTACGTGCGAGTGTTTATAATTGTGTATACATGTATGTGTGTGAGCATATTTGTACTCTTCGCTGCATATATATATCGAAAAGTCGAAGTTTTCAGTTTAAGTTTAATCAAGTAAAAGTTTACGCAATTTATGGCTGTCAAAACATTAATGAAATTCTCATACGCTTGTATACACACAAACCCCTTTCTTTTTTTTTTATTTTTTTTTTTTTTTTGTATATAAATAACATATTACGGGAGAAATCGTCGCTTAAGAAGTCAGCCAAGTCATTAGCTTGAAGACATTAACGTCGTCGCCACGTTGTCTAAAGGTTGCCTAAAGGTGTTGTGTACCAAGTGCTAAAGAACTACGCAGATGAAAGTCCGACCAGACAGTGAGGCGCTTTTTTCCTTTACGAAAATCGATTAAGTCAAGGTGCGCTCAAAAAAGAAAAACATGCAACACGATTAACAACTAGTTGTTTGATCGTCTCAGCGAGTTACCAAAGCTGATGGCCAACTAGTCAACCAGTCAGCCAGTCAGTTAGTCAGCAAACCCGCTGTTTCCCTCTAACGTTTTCAATCTCAAAACATACGTACATGTAGAGATGTGTACGTGTGTTCCTATAAAATCATCCATCATCTGTCATTGTTTATGAGTCGTAAAAATCTCTGAACACCTGAGTGCTCTCGTTCAAAGGAAAACAGACAAACGGAATATAAAACAGAGAATTTGTGAAGAGACAAAGCGTTGCGCATGTGCAACGTTTCAAAATTGCGCATTAAAAAAAAAAAAAAAAGACGGAAAGAAAACACGTTTATAATTGTTTTGTTTGCGCACTGTACTCTATTGCTGGAAGGATTTTTTTTTTTTTTTTTTTTTTGAGATTTTCATAGAAAAAATTGCCGAACAATAGTCGAGAGAGCGAGAGAGAGAGAGAGAGAGAGAGAGAGAGAGAAAGAAAAGGGATCATCAACGTATTTTTACCTGTTGAACGAGACAATGACTGCAATATGTTGCTATTGAAAGGTTGACGTTATGCATTGGGTGTAGGTCTGTTTGTTTAAAGCGGTTCACTTTTCCTTAAAAACTCTTAAAGCATTAAATTAATTGTTTATTTGTTTTCCCTTATTTGAATGATCTTTAAAGTAAACCACTAGTATCATGCTTTGCAACCAACCATCTTGGAGATGTGGTTACAAAAGAACTTTTGATTTTCAAAGTACGCTGAGATAAGAGTTTATTGAGCACAAATAATAACAAACAGTAGAACGCGGGTACTACTATTGGCGAAATGAAAAAGTAATCGAAACTTCAATTGTGTGACACAATTAAATGTGGAATTTTTTGTTTTTGTTGTCTTTTATTTTTCATTTTTTTATTTTTTTTTATTTTAAAGAGAAATCGAAGAAATTGTCCTAATGACTCTTTTACTGGCAGTAAATCAATACAAAATATGTACTAATAGTATATGCGTTTGCATGTGTGAGCTTATATACACTTATGTTTTATGAATTGAAGCGTTCTGTTCTATCTATCGAAAGGAAGTGTAATGATTGTGACGCATTGATAAGCGTTGCAGTTGTCGTAAACTTTATATATATATGTATATAGTAAAGGTGTTGCGTTTTCTCTGTTAATATTCTAGGGTCGTAAATTATCATTTGACTGTAGCCTCATGGCAAGAAATATACTCATAAATCTTGTGCTTTTTTCTGCTTGTTTTTTTTTTTTTTTTTTTTTTTTGTTTTCGTATGAAGTGCATGCAGCATATAAACAAGCGCAGTAGTAGTATCGGTAAAATTTATATCGATGTAGTGAGAACAACAAAAAACAACATCAGTTACATTAAGAACCAGACAGTAATGACCCCTTAGCACTACAAATACAATCATGCACAACCATCTGTACTCGAGTAAAATATTAAAAATAAAAAAAAATAAAAACGTATATGCGTATATGCGTTTGTGTTAACAAATCAGGCGTCATATAGTCTCCTTTAGTGATAACCAGAGAAGAATTTCAGTTTGAAGGCTTCTTTTCGTTTAGCGTTGCGTGCTCTATCGAAATTTGATTTGGCGCATCCATACGCATATAACCAACGGCTAAATCGATATTACTATGCCGCTTTGGTTTCTATCGTTGTTACTGCTGTTGTTGTTATCATTGTTGTTGTTGCTGGTGGTGGTGTTTTTGTCAAGGAAGAACTCATGACTGACTGCTGACATGCATTAACAACAAAACGATAAATTATGTCTAGTCTATGTTCTATAGTAAAGATCACGACGACGTTAGCAACGTTGGCGTTGACACGATGCAACACATAGAACAACTATCCCTACCAACATTAAGAATATAAAGAAAATAATTTAATAAAAGTAAAAATTTCATGGATGGTATGAATATCAAATAAAGAGAGAATATTAACTTTTCAAACCGAACTTAGAGCCCGTGCAGGAGGGAAGAAAAATTTCAAACAAAATGTAAAGAACTTACTTACAACTATTATTACACGTACTTAATATTTAATTATAGCTGAAAGTATGCAATAAAAGAATGTATATATAAAAATATATATACGTGTCACATTCTAATATTTTTACAACAAAAACGATATAAAATATGGAAATCTACCTCTAGATTAAAAGCATTTATTCTAGGATAATTAAAACACGGAAACGAGTTTGAAAGATTTAGGTGGGTTAAGCAGGTTAGGAAAGATATTCATCAATGAATTGCGAAGATGTCGAACTAAAACTTGACACGAATTGTCGTCAGAGCCAATATGGCGGCAAGTAATGAAAAACTTTGCTTAAGATACCGCACGATCTTTCTATAGTAATACTGGTACTGACTGTATCTTTTCTGACCTATCTTTTCCATACCACCTCATTTGATGATTTTTCTATCTTCTTCAGAAGATAGAAGAGGGGCGGACAGGAGGCTACGCTTTGCTTTCTTTCCATTAAGATACTTTTTGCTTTAGTCCTCCACATTTTCGCTTGATCACAGGGCATCAAAAAAGAAGGAGATTTCATGCGATGCTTCGCTTGTACCGTGAAGTTAAGCCTCATAAAAAAAAAAGATATATAATATTTGACTTGTTGCTTTTCGATGAACACGATTTCAATTTGTGTAAACCTTAAGCAAAGGTGGTCTTGTTCTTTATGACTTTTAATCATCTCAATCAATTTTACACTCCGCTTCGAAAAATAACGATATACTCCATTTGTTCCGCTCAAAGATACAAAGTTTGATGTTATGAAAAACTTGATATTTTGGCTATAGATTTAGAATTAAAATTGAGAAAAACCCGAGGGTAAGTATTCTTAAAGTGGAATTAAAAAAAATGCCTATGAAATCTTGTAGGGATGTAAATTAAAAAAATATAGTAAAATCTATAATCAGGATATGCCTCGAGCGTCCTTATTTACTGATATGTTTTCCCAATGCTAACTAAATATGTTGGGTCATAAAAAAGCAAAGGTGTGAACTCAAACTGTTCCCTGTGTCACTAGTTCAACATTTATGAGTACAATTTTACGACTTTATTGCTTTAGAGGATAGTTTTACAGCTCTCCTCCATCCTTTGAGCATGAATTTAACTTAAACATATATACATTAAAGAATTCTCACAAACAAACAAACAAACACACAAACAAACACTGTAAAACCAGTTTTAAATGTCATGTTTATTGTTTTTTTCTTCTTTCATTTTATGTGCCATTAATGTCGTGTCAAAATTTTTATATCATTTCAACCAACGTAAGATTTATGTACAAACGTTTCTCACAAATTGCACAAAAATCTTCGCTACAAATTTTAAATAAGAATAAGTAAAAGACATTTTCTTTCAGCCTCTCATCTTGGAAATGATCAGAATTTTAAATTAATTTATATTTTAAAAATACAAGAGCATTAACTATTGATAACAGTTGGATGCGAAATAAGATATTTACAACTATCCGTACATAGGCAGGCATTAGAGTTTAGTGTTTGTTAGTATAAAAGAAAGAGCACCGTAAACGCGACATTTAGCGATTCCTTATATATTTCACGTATACAATGCGTTTGTGATAAACAATTCCTATCGTGAAGGTAGGACTTGTTGGCTGACGATTTTCTTCTTCTTTCGCTTAGTCGTTTTGCGATCGTGTGCAATAATTGCATCCTATAGGCATTCTGTTTATCTATATTTATACCTTACCCGACTTGCGGTAAAAGGATCTATTAAGTTTTAGGGTATATATACAACACTCAGAAGGACTTCAGATTACAGAGGACTTTATTACACCGATCGAATAACTTCTTAAGCTTCTCTATCCGCCCGCTCGTGTTTATATCTTGTCGCAGTTTTGGAGAAACTGTGACGAAATTTGCTACACCGATATGTTTTGGCCCAAAAATTAAACTGATCGGGCTACAGTTTCGATCTCTCCCAATATCAAGCCGTATTTCGCAGAGTCGTTATACGAATGACTGCATTAAGTAAGTGGCGTAGAGTATTGCATGGTGACTTGCGTCCCATTGTAGTGCTTTTGCATCCCGCAAATCTCGAACTTTCTCCGATGGCGACTATTGTAACAACTTCGGAGCTAACACGAACTTTGACGAATAAATTTTTTTCCAATTTGAGATTATCATTTGATTACGTGCCGCCCTCAATTAAGTGGTCGGTTATTATAAGCAAAACAGTTGCGATGTGAAATAATTTCCTGTGACCAAGCCGAAAATGGCAAGCCGCCAGAATAGGTATAAGCAATAGTTATGTTAAATTTGGTAATTTGCTTGCTAAGTAAACTATTATTATTATTATTATTATTAATTTCGCCAGAGAAATAAATTCTAAGACTAAACTCTTAAAAGCACTAGCATCTAAGGCTATCGGCTTTTTATTAAAAACTCTACCGCACTTGAGATTCGAACCCACGACCATTGACTTGCTAGTCGAGATTCAAAGAAATTACAATCCGAGTATACCCGTTATTTATATTAATTTAATCTAATTGATTTTTACCCTCACCCTGGAATAATGGAGATATGTTCCTGCAAAGTTTTTAATGGCCATAAAAGTCCATCGGAGACTTCCCTCTTTCAAAGAAACAACAACAATGGAAAAGCAAAACTTTGGTCCACCAACCATGTGTAACCGGAATTTTTGTGTAAAACCGCATATATGTTAAGGTAAGACTTGACATATATCTGATATTGAATATATTTATGACATATGCTTGTGTACTAGTTTAAGATGATGAAAAAGTCGATCAATGGCAATTATATATAACTTCTTTACATGTTTTAACATCCATGCATTCATTTCGAATAGAAGTGGCTGTAAATCTAAAGTTTGTGGTGTCAGTGAAGATAGAATTCATTCATTGGATTACAGCAAAATTTACAGCTCACTTACAAGCCAAAGGCTAAAAAAGTTCCTTCTTTTAACAGCGCGGATGGACAGCGAGTGTTAGAAGACATATTTTCAATTGATTTTGTCTTGGAAAACGCTTCAACCTTTGCAAAGTTTGCAATATCGATAACCTAATCCTAATCCTGGATCGCCTGACATTAGTAAAACCTGCAATAAGTTTAAAGCAGGAAAATTTGCAACGCGACTGAAATGTTTTCGCAAAAAAGTAGTGCGCATAAAGATTGCGATATTCTTCTTTTCCTTCTTTGCTGAAAGGGCAAGTACCACTTACTTCAACTAGGTTTCTTCTTTTTTTTTTTCTTCTACACATCTTCGATTTACGGACCTTTTAGTGTTTCTAAACGCAAATTTAATCCGTTGCCATTATCAAATCGAAAAACTAGTATCCAAAAGTATTATATTTATTTTCAATAATCCACTTGTGTTTGTTTTATTTTGGATTGTATGGTATTAAAGAAGAACACTACAGTATTTTTACTTCATTTTTATTTGTCTTTATTTATAAAGGATGGAATTAGTTCCAACTCTTTCACATTTGGGTGATAATCGATCAAGATCTATTGTTTACATCATTTTTTTAGCCAAAATACCTTATTAGAGTTAATTATATCCGCTTGTCGCGTACCTCTCTCTCTCTTCTCTCTCATCTCTGATCGCCTATTGTGGGAATATTGAAAGCGAGATGAATTAAGATGGAAATCTGAAATCTCGCACACTTTATTTTATGTAATTCAACGTCTGTGGGCAATCGCAATTTAGATACGTAAAACTTTATTACCATTATGTAGAGATTGCTTTTTTTTACGCAATTCATGAAAAGAATTTTTATACTATTGATGAGACGACAAAACTCGAATTGTAGCGCCTGCAAGCACCTGGCGAAAAAAGTTAATTTTTCTTTCTTTTTTAAAAATTTCATTTAAAAATTGTATAATTTTGTTTACAATGATAGAAACGAAAGAGATTAAAATTGGCAGATTGATTCTCATTTTTGCCAATTATATAAAAGCATAAGAAATTTCTCCAATTGTTTTTTTTCCAATGATGTAGTAATCTGCGCTCCATTATTCGCAGTCGTATTAGATTTGTTATTTTGTTTGTAACGGGCATTCTATTGTTCATTATTTCTACGAAAAGGAATCAAAAACCCAAAAAGAATGCAGCTTCGTACCCTCTTGAAAGTATTTTATAAGTCAATATGAAGAAAGACTAACAAAGTATTTTAAGTAGAACGAGATACTCTGAAAGCCACTCGATTCTCATGGACAGTTTAGGCCAAGCTTAAAAGTCAACGTATAACGATATGAGTAAAGGGAACCTTTCTTATAATCATATATTCATCTAAGCTCTAACAAAATAAAAAAACTACTTTCTCTCATGATAAGGAAGGAGAAAAACTTCGAAGACCTGCAATTACCTGAGGGAAGACGAAGTGGTGTTGTTCTCAAAATTTGCAAAAAAAAGAGTTAAAGGAAAGAAAACTTGTATCTGTTTTTTTCACTAAGTGAATAAGAAGAAAATAAATAATAATCAATGCATAGTAAGAGTCAAAATTTCGTTTGTTTTCCTTTTATATCTGCACGTAGAAAAGTTCATGTTGAAATAGGTCTTTATTTTTGATCTAATTTACTAGAAGATAATTATTATTTATATTCGTCGACAGATATTAGAAATTCGTATAAGCCGAATATTTATTTATTTCTTTTACGTTTTCAAAGAAACAAAAGGACGATCTTATATAAATATATTCTGTTCTTTCTAAAAACTCTAATACTACTCAAAACCAATTGATCCTCCTACTCGTACGAGTACAAATTCAAAGAACAATGGCTACAAATACAAAAAAATAAAAGAAGGATCAGCTTTGTTTCTTCAGCAGCAGGTAGCTGAACTGAAATAATCATGTGAACGAAGGTTATGATGCTGCAGGATACATGATAGAAATTATTGCACAGAAGGAAAATAAATAAAAAAAAAAAAATTTAAAAAAAATGGAAAAAAAAAATGGATGCTTATTCCTTTTTGTTTTTGTGTTTTAACTGACAGACCGAAAATATAATTTCGAACACACCTGGCTGGGTAACAGATTTTCAAAAAAAAAAAAATTCCATGAATGGCAAAATGTATTAATGATGTTTGTGTCTTACACATGACTGCATACGTATATATGTAGGTTGGATGGTTTCTTAGTTATTTCGAACAGTTGAGGTCCTATAGAGCCAATCGTTTAAGCCTTTTTGGCAAAAACTGATCATATTTATTTTCAAAATAAAAATAAAAGAAAGTACATTTAAATTTTAATTGAAAAAATTTTCATAATTTTTAAATTCTTTCATTTCTTACAAAAATATTAAAAGAATTTTTTTTTTTTTTTTTTTTAACACATTTTCTAAGCGCGAACGGTTTTCAAACATACTTATTGTTCGAATACTTAAAGAACTGTTGAATAAGTCTTTGAACATTTGCGAGAGTCATATTATCGCAGCATAAGAATGTCTCTCTGTATATGGCACGCGATCTTTTCGATTTATTCAAAAGTAACAAAGGCTTAGCGATGTTGAAAAACAATCATTGTATAATAAACGAAAAAAAAAAAAAAAAAAGAAAAGAAAATTAAAACAACAGACTTGTCTCAATTCTTTAAGAAATGTTTATTTATTTATTTATCTTTTTTTTTTTTTTTTGTTGCATTTCAATGTTTCTGTTATGTCTCAAGACAAAGTTGCTGGAAGGCACACTATAAATTAGATTTATTGATTAGTTAGTAGCTTTTATACATTTTCTTCATTTCACATTTTTCATATTTTTTCATAGACTTACGATGTACGAACATTGTACCAACTTTTTATATATGACTTCATATTACTAAGGTCATCTGGGTTAGAGTTTATTATTAGAGATCACCTTTTCATATAAGTCATAGAGATAAAATTTTATGCATGTAAACATAACTTAAAGAACATGCTTAGCTTTTGCACGTATGATGCCTAAGGATAAACGAAAAATTCAGGAAGTCACTATTATCAACATCAACAGAAAGAAACTCCTCTCATCGTCAACAGTAACATCATGTATAACTGCAAGCAAACAAATCATTGTTAAAAGGTTTGCCACTAATGGACAAACGGACATACAAACAGACAGATAGAAAAACAGAACATATACATATACAACAACTAATCTTTTTTCTCATTTAGAAAATCATCAAACATTCAAGTATTCCATAGCATTCCGTAGCATGCATAGTAACATAATAATAAAGGAAGGAGTAAAATACGATATTGTAACCACATACACCTAATGCATGTTTCAATGCTTATGCATATCTAATATACATATACATATGCATATATAAAAAATTTACCGAAATTTCACTTCACATATGCCTTTAGGTTATGCATGAAAAGAATCAAGATTTACATAGAGAGTATGATGGCATGTATTTAAATGTACATATAAAGTATTTACCAAATAAGAACTAGTCGGGTATAAGAGTACATTTATATACGTGTAGCCAATTTAAAAAAAAATAAAAAAAAATAAAAAAATGCTTTTTTAATTTATCCACTTGTGCTCACATAACGCAATATATATATATATATATATATATATATTTATATGGAAACTTACATCGGCACGGACAAACTAAGAAATGTTTGTATATGAAGTTGAGTATTTAGGCATGTGATGACATTAGTGTACAGTCAAAGATCACAGAAAATATCTGTACAACTCTTACTATTGCATACTCATAAAAGTTTCTATGCAAATATACACTTATGACCGACCATATGTGAATATGCGAATATGTAAAGTTCTTGCAATGCTTCAGGTTTTTAATGTTGATATTGCGGATTCAACATCTCTTACGTTCCGTCCGTACAGAATGAAGGATTACCATAAAAGAAAAACTAGAAATGAAAGAAATTTAAATTTTAATTTTTAAGTGTTTTGCCTGCAGTAGTTCATATAAATTGTGTGCTTAGACACACACATATGTATATGTATACACATATACATATACATATAAATATATATACATAAATACATGACTTTCTTAAATACATTGGATTTTTGCAAAAGTTCTTGCACAATTTTTATTTATTAGCAAAAGGACGCACTTTCGACTGCGTACTGATATTTCTTTATATAGTAACAACTCAGATTTATCGTAGGTCTTATAGGTCAATTAAATTTAAAAAAAACCATATCGAATTTAATTTATGACGTATCATTCTTCAGAATGGACGAAAATGTCCTTCGTTTCACAATATTAAGTTAATCAACGAGCGAGTTTTGAAAGAGCAACAAAACGTAATCGAGAATTGTGTTCCATTTCTTCCTTGGCTGTGCTCTCATCGTTACATTAATCGCTCCCGTTCTTAATACTCGCATTAATCCATTTAAAAGTGCTGATTTCAATCTAAACGATAAACTTTGCTTCAACGTGGGGTAGTGACTTTAGCCATGATTTAGTGAATAATAACTCACGGATTACTATTAAAGAGATTACCGCAAAACGAAATGTTGATGTTCAACGGAATTTCTGCATTTGAAATAACGTATGCAATGCGACTCATGTCTCCAGACAGGCGAATAAACTGGATAGTGTCTCAATAGCCATTTCCCATAGTCCACGACGCTTCAAATCACAATTGAAAATAAAAAGCTGCCTTACATAGTAAGCTAATAGGCTCCAAGTGACTTAAATGGTTACATGTTTATGAGGGATTGAAGAACAACAAATTTTTACGTGCTTCTACCATGTAACCAAGAAAGAACTGTGGAAAAGTTAATCTTAATATATTAACAACATCGCTAAACATGCAATGCAAATAGTAAAGAAAAAAGTCCGGAGATCCCTTGTGGACCGTTTGGCTGTTTTTCCTCTATCTTGATCTACTACTAGTGGTTTCATTTCTATTTTGATTCTGAACCTTGGTATTATCTAAAAATCATGTCAATACTCATTTTAAATCTGTATGTCACCCTGCGTACTTATTGAGTAATATATTAAATACATATGTACTTGTATATACACATATTTATATACTTTTTCCATATATTTGCATGTATACAGACTAAGGGTTTAGTGGGTAGTAAAATCTTTACTTGCTCGCATCTGTTAGTTTGTGCAACTTTTATTTAGTTTCCTTTTAGGCAGTTGGTTAATCTTTTAAAATTGTGGCCTCCGCAAATAGATGATTTAGTCTTCCTGGTTGCTGTAATGGTCTTGGGTGAGGGTGGGCCGCAACAGCCATGCAAATTAAAATTGCAGCCGGCATCAGTATTCAACCGAATATCCTTTTAGTATCAACAAATTTTTCATCAACACCAACACCGTCATCGTCAACCTTATGGTTTTTGCTGGGCTCGCTCAACAGTCGGCGGCGAGGAAACGGGATAATATGTGTTCGGCTTGGAATAATTTACCACTTGCACAACTTAACCGCTTTTTTCCGTTATGATTTTAATTATTTTTCGCAAACATTTCGGTCTTTGACTTTACAATAAGTCTGAAAGAGAAGAAAACCTTAGAAATTAAACCAAAAACAAAAAAAAAAAAAAATTTGTATTTAAATAAAAAAATAATTCCCGGGTTTTTGATTTAAGAATGTAACGCAGGCACACACAAACAAACACACATATGTATATATATATGGAAGGAAAGGATTGAAGAAGGCGTCCTCTCTATTTGTCATAAATTCGTTTCTTATTACATTCACATAAACAGCTCTCTACTTACATTTATTTAACCGTTACACCCACAATGGTTTCAATTTTTCAAATTTCTAAATAAAAGCAAAACAACAACTATTGCTGTACTTGCGAACATGATTTTATTTCTGTATTCCTTTAAGGTATTTTTTTTTCTTTTTTTTTTTTTTTTTTTTAAATCTGGCAGGTTTCTCACGATTCTCTTTTTTTTTTTTTTTTTTTTTTCTTTTTTTTTTTTTTTTTTTTTTGAAGGTTTTCCTCTTACTCTAACCCTCCTGTAATTATAGGCTACAACTGAAGCATACTCAAGCAGTACTATGCGCAGAAGAAAACATTGCGTATCGTGCTACTCTATCGCAGACGAGATCCCTTCGTAATAAGAGCAAACTACAATTATAGCAACAACTAACACAAGCTCTGCTCTACAATTGCAATTACAATAATAATCATAATAATAATAATAATAATAATAATAATAATAAAAATAAACGAAAACGACCCTTATGATTAAAGACATAATAGCAAATAAAAAGAAGAAAGAAGCAAAGAAGAAAGGAAAGGCGAAAATAAAAAAAAATCTTCATATCGCAGAAAAGTAATCAAAAGCAGTAACAAGCAAGCGTTAACTCTCAGATCTCCAGGTTGTTTGTTGATTGAAATTACTTGTAAAAATCTCAGTTTCCCTTCTAAACCGTATACGTGAGGGTTTCAAACTCAACGAAACACCGAAACACCGACTGTCTAGTTGGTTGGATGACTGGTTCGCTGTGTTCTGGTATGCCAACAAGCCGGAAAACTCTTCTCAAATTTCTTAACTAAAGCAAAAATGTTTTTTTAGATCATATTAAAGCACAGGCACATACACATACATATATGTATACACAAAAGATTTACTCTCCACTATATCGCCGTCAGTTCGGTAGCAGTTCTCACATGAACGCAAGAGGGTTCTCTATGACTGCAATATTCTTTCTTTCCATTGCCGTTTGCTCGGCACGATTCGTATATCATTAATTGCTGGTTCAATCTGTTGTAGCCTGTACATTACCATCACAAATTTTAATGATTATCTCTCCGTTCTTGCGGCCATTATTATATTTCATCATATTTCTTGCTCTGATATTTTGGATTTAAACAAATCTCAATTTCATTCCATTTCATGCTTCACAACTGTGCCGCTTGCAATTAGCTTACGCTTAAAGCAATTTGCTTCCATCCTCATCTAACGGAGAACTTGTACAATAATTATTAGATTTTTGTTTTGTTAAAATATATTTTTTTCTTTCATAAATTTTTTCATCAATTTTTAGAGTAAATTAAGAGAAAAATCGTATTAGATTACTCTGATTATATCACCTCAGGCATTTTTATAAATATTTTACCGCTTACCTTTATCTGTACGGGTACGGTATATAAATATATATGTGTATATATAGAATATATTTATATATATATATATATATATATTGTCTCCATCATCTTACTCAACCAATGACATTAGCAATGATACAACATTCACATAAAATTTTTAAAAGCAAATGTCCGTCAAGTTAAGACTATTATAATATGGCGTCTATCGTCTCAAGTTAAGAAAAAAGAGGAAGAAAATAAATCGTGGATACTTAACAACGACGCGATGAATGAAAGACAAAGACAATATATGTATAAGTTTGCAACATATTTATTTTAGTATGTATGCATGCATAAAAACACATTACCAGCACTACCGCGGCAGCAGCAGATAGCATTAAGTGTATGCTCAGCAAGAGCGCACTGAGAAGAAGAAACTCGCATAACAATAACAACAATAACAAATAGTAAAGGCGCGACTTGGAAATGGAGGCAAGATTGGCAGAAATGTTGCAAACTCTGTTGTGCGCGTCATAGGTAGGTAGGTTTGGTAGCTACATAAGTACATATGTAGGAGGGGGGGGAGAGACGATAGAGTAAATTACACTATACACGCATATCGGCCGAAGACGCGGAGTAAGAGGGACGGTCGCGGATGATAGTGACTAAACAAGCAGAAAAGACAAGAGCGTCTTGAATAAATGGCGTTATTGTTATTGTTGTTGTCTCTTAAACACACGTATGTGTATATATAGGAAAATTAATACAAGCATTATCAAGCGAACCCGAATACATTAAGCCCGTGCATGGTGAGTAAAAAAAAAAAAAAAAATCCTATTAATTTTTTTGCCTTTTTTTTTTTCTACGAACTTGAACACTCCTTTATTTCATCTGATGTTGATCGTTGAATGGCTGGCTGGATGCCAGCCAGACTTTGTCATGACCAATTGATTATGAGAGAGCAATAGTATCTAAACCATATTTTTCCAGTTACCATAAATGTGAAACCTTATGTTTTTCTATGGTTGCTTGTTGTTAGCATGTTGTTGTTGCCGTTATTGTTGTTGATATTAAATTTCAAGTTTTCCACTTTTCACTCTGCTGCTGTTGCTGTTGCTGTGCTTACTCTCCGCTTGGGCCCGTTTTGCTGGCTTGAAGACCAGATGAAATATATCTATATATATATCATATATATATATATATATATATATTTTTATTTTTTTTTTTTTTTTTTGTTGGATGTCTGCTTTGATGCAGTGACCATGTCATTTTCATTTCACGTTCATCGTTCGTTATTTACAAGTTCGGTACGTACTTGATGTAAAAACAACACAGCCTTCATTATCACATGACAAGGCAAACAAGAACTTCGTATACACATAAATAGAGTGAATGATGAAATCAAGGATTGTTGCACGATTTAGTGAAGAGATTACAGAAAAATGTGTTAAGAAGAGCTTACATAGCATGCCAAGTGCATGTAAGAATTTTTTTTCATAAATACATGAATGTTTATACCCATATGCACAAGAAATGTAAAATTTACTTAACACATGTGTTTCAGTTAAACTCTACTTCCGACGAAGGCCATATCTCCTCTCTTAAGTACTTGGACGCCATTACTAAGAGGTTGAAGTAATTGTCTTTGTTTTTATTTTTTTTTTCTTAATCTCATAGACATTATTTTCTTTGAGAATTTAGTTTTGTTATATGTAATGGTTGCTTCCTTTTGCTACTAGCTTCATATGCAAGCCAAGTTCTCTTTCTGATCAAAATGGGATACCACTGCTTAATGAAAACACGAAAACTCCTCTGCACATTTTTACACTGTACCTTTGTGTACGTACAACATTCATTATATAAGCTTACTTGTTGTCTTCGGCTACGTAAAGAAAATGGAAAACGAAAAAAAATGTTACAGAAATATTCCTTAAGGATCGTTTCATATAAGTGCAGCAAATATAGCAAGGCTACCAATGACAACAACAAAAACAATTGCAAATTTAACAGTTGGCTTTTTTGTTTAAGAAGCTCGTTTAATACGATTACTTTGCTTTAATTATTCCATTTATTTATTTTTCCAAAAAAAAAAAATTACATTTCAATTTATGTATGTGTTTAACAAACAAACGATTACGTAGCGCTTTGTTGTTTTTAGTATTGCCACGAGGGAGCGTAAAATAAGAAAAGAAATTTTCGGTCCTGGAGAGAAAAACCTAAAACTATACTCAGTGTTAATATTGATTGCACTTCCGAGGTGCATTCTTTCTGATACACTTTTTATATAAGCTTTACTACCAAGCTATACAAAAACGGTACAAACAAATAAGAAGCGTGCAAAGGATTTTAGAAGAGCTTACGTATCAGACGTAGCCGCAGAACCGTATTGTAAACCTTTTGTATCCAACGACTTAATTGACCAGTGTAAAAAGCGCAATTCTTCTATGCTTAGAGAAATTCATTTTTTTCATATAACCTATCACTTAGGAGATGGTGCCTTCTACGCGTAAAACACGGTCACAGACGGCCAGAATGCAATGAGAAGGAAAAAAAAAGAGATGAAGTGATGGCCGCTTAGTGAATATCTATCCAAGTGGTAGGTCCTAGACCCTTACTGACTGAGAACCACAGGGACAGACATGAAAAAAGCACAAACATATATTTAAGCATTAAAAACTAAAATAATTTTTGGAAATATTGAAATATAGCGATTTGCTAGCATGTTTAGCCTGAGAGCCTGTATAGTAAGCAGTGTAGTTGGTTCAAATTTGAATCTAAAAAGAAAAATTTATTAATCTCGATGTCTGCAGCCACTTAATGAGTGCCGGGGATTTTCAAAATGTTCCAAGATATTTGTGCGATGGGTGAGTATTGGTTCCTTCTTTTTGACCAAGAAAAGGGCAATCCCTTCTTAAGAAGTAATGTATGAATTAACTTGTTGACAATGTTCTACGTGTTTCACTACAGAATGTTTTTTCAAAAATTTTATAAAAAACCCAAAAGAAAAGATTGAAAATTTGTTGGAGTTTTGAAAACTCATCTTACGAAAAAAACGCGTACATAGTTTCAAAAATTCGTATATTGCTATACAATCATGTTCGAGGAATAACATCCTTCGACTATGTAAAACGTCTTGTAATCGTCATATTATGACTTTTGAATATTTCAGAAGTCATTTGAGCCGCTACCGAAAAGAATTGATTTCTGGACAGACGTACAGAGGTTGGCCCATAACCGTTATTGCGGTAAAAAACGAAGTAAGGAAATTAAATTTGCTTATGACGAATTTTTTATACCCGCCGTGGTTAGTTAATACATATGCGATGTATAAAGAAGTTTCAGAGACTTTATTAAGTATGTACATATATAATCTTGAGAGATTAGCTTCAGTAATGCCCTTCTATCGGTGTGTCCTTCTTCACACCTGTGTCGTCTCTAGGTATTAAAAATGGACCAATTTGGTCAATGGGCAGACTTACATGGTAAAATAAACTAGGTACATCTCCGGTGTGTCGCTTTTTAGCTCTAACTTCCGCCTAAACTGCAAAAAAATCATTAACGCCAACGCCATATTACAGAATATCGAAATCTAGTTTTCGGCTTTGTTTAGGATAAAAGAAAGATGAAAGCCGAATACAATTTTCTTAATTGTTGCTTTTCTTTTTAAATTCAAATTTACGTACCGGAGAGCTTCTTAAGCTGTTGTTTACATTATTGCCATTTCGCAACATTTTTTTATTATTATTATTATCATTATTATTACTATTATTATTATTATTAATTCAACTCTACCGCACTTGAGATTTGAACCCACGACCACTGAGTTGCTAGTCGAGAGTCTTGCCTACTCGGCCACTAAGGCGGATCTAACATTTTTTTTAAAAAATAGTTGCGTGTATGGGTGTGTGTTTCCTTCTCATTTTTTAGTGCTTAAACATATTCTTTCATATCCATATTCTTAGTAATTTCCTCATATATGATTAATCTACGCAGGAAAGAGTAGAAACTACGCGAAGTAGACGCAACTATTAACATTTGTTCACAAAGACGCCTTATAGTGTAAACATTTTTAAAACCGGACAAGGTTTTATACGCCATTTTGAGTTTTACTTTTCTCTTTTTTCAATGCGTTTTCTATGTTTATTCGCAAACCACTTTATATCTATAAACTGTTCCCGCATCCGTAAAGAAGTGATGTGTGATGAGTACACTCACTTTCACAAGCGGTCGCAATAGCATTCAGTCTTAAGCCATACTAAACTACATTTGGAAAAGTAAAACTCATTTAGAAGATTTACCGGGGATAACCTTATTTTCATCAAAAAAATCGATTAAAAGCAATTTTGTAGTAAGAAAATTCGCCAATCAGTTTTACAGAATATAAACAAAAAAAAAAAACGCAATGAAGAAATGCTTGAAATCTTGAGAAAAGTTTTAGTCGTTTTCAATTGAAATTACTTTTTACCTTCAAACAGCGAGGTTTTGAAAAATCCTAATAACATTTAATTTAAACTTAAATTGCTTCTGCTTCTGCTATACGTTTCATCTCGCACTTACTCGCACTGATTTTCTATCGACATTTGAGTATTAACTTTTTAAAGGTTTCAACAGAAATAAAGTGCATTTAATTAATATTGCTCTGGAATGTGTAACAATTAACAAACCTTGTGTATTTGCAAAAAAAAAAAAAAAAAAATAAAAATAAAATTTAATACAAACTGAATTAAAGATGATTTGATGGATTTCTAAATATTTGTTATTATAATTTTTGTATGAAAGCAAATTAGTGCTAGAGCAAATTTAACAAATGCAAAGCAATATGAAAACTTTTTGACTTAATTTGTCAAATATTTGCATTAGGTTTTCTTCATGGGTTTGCTTATGTCTTATGTCTTACTTTCTTTCTTTTTTCCGTACTTTGTCCATAGAGTAATGCATAACTTAACTTCAAAACCAATGTCAGCCGTTATAAGACTTTAATCTTTCAAATGCAAAGAGGGGGGAGTGAAACACGGGGTCCGGCATGATACCGAGTAGACAGTGCATAGAAAGTTTCTTCCTGACACAGCGTAACTAAGATTAAAAGATGAAAAAAAAAAAAAAAAAAAAAAAATATTAGAATACTTTGACGCAACCATTCGTGGCATATGTAACTCTCGGACATCGCCTGTCTTCACACAATTCACTTATTTTTGTTCTTGTTGTTTTAGTTCTAGTTGTTTGTGTAGGACAGTAAGTTGTCGTGTTACTGGACATGGTAAAGCATGTGCAGGCCAACATTTTATCTTTTTTTTTTTTTTTTTTTTTTTTTTGATTCTTCATCAACTTTTCTAGTTTTATTAACTCTTCAATGGCAAAGCGGGACAAGAGTTATGAAGTTGTAGTGTAGAGATGATTTCAAAACGTTGCATAATTGTTCTAGATGTTAGTTTGACTTACGGTTGGTTATATTTTCTTATTTTTGCCTACTATGTGCATGTGTTGAAGTAATGAGAGGACAAAGTTTTTGCATTTAACATGAAATTCTGATTTAAGATCAGTCAACTGTTTGCTGCGTCCATTCACTCATTCACGCCTGGCTTTTAAAGTTCATTTGCAAAGTTTGCCAAAAACTTTCAAGTTGTCAAATGTTCGCACTTCAAATAAAATTCTAGGCATTGAAGGATTTTAGGAAGTTTTTAAACGAATATACGAATGTTTGTAAAAAATATTAAAAAAAAAAAAAAAAAATAGGGGAAAATTAATATTTCAATTTTTCGAGAACCAGCCGCACACAGAAAATGTGAGTAAAATCATTCAATCGTATTGTTTGTAAGGCTTGAAACTAAGCTTACCGCAATGACATGTTGCGTGCTCCTTTCAGCAGAAACTTACTTACTTTGTTTGAAGTTTTCATATTACGGTAGAAATGAAACTCACTTTTTGTATAAGAAGAAGAAGACTAACTGAAATTATTCGCTTCTTATACACATCATATTCCAACAGAAACCGTTTTCAATAAATCTAGACTAAGTCCTCCAATGTCGTCTTTCCTATAAACCCTAACCGGACCGGGCACGATGTACCTTTGCATCTGATTTGAACTTTGAACTCAAACTTTTTGATTATTCCATGTCATGCTTTCATATATGACCTGCTTATGATATATATATATATATAGCTTGCCTGGCTAGATCAATGAATTTAAACTACGACCAAAAGCAATAAAATTTTAATTATTTCCACAATTCTTACGAATGATTAACAATCACATCATGGCATGATTCATAATGAAAGCACTTGGTATGATTAAGTTTAAAATTGAAAACGTGAGACTTAAAATTGCAACTGACCTTTTTTCGTGATCGGTTTTAGTGTCCATCTGGGAAAAGCAAAAATTATGTCTCGAGAAAATAAATTCTTCGAGACCATTGCTAAATTTGCTGCCGGGAGAGGAGGGCTGGCTTTGCGTAACATCGTTTTGCGAAGATTTTAATCCTAAATCATTGGTTAGTTATGCAAGCTTTAAGTTTTTACATTTATTACTTACTTAACTTAATTTAATCTAATTTGTTTCTTTCTTGTGGGTGATAATTTTCAATTGCTGGTAATTCCGTTTAATTTTCACCCAATTGAATTGATGAAACTCTCATTACATTTACTGCCAACAAAATAAAGCTGATGATGATGCATTTTCTTTCACTAGCATGTGATGTGATATCGTTGAGGTTTTTGAATGGCAGACGACATACACTGATACAATTCAATATTTGAAGTCTCAGTCGCCTATCGTATCATTGTAGTGGTGTTATGCTCCTACATTCCGCCCGATCCATTCATACATTTAATTGGATGACATTTCATTACATTTGCGGTTTTGTTCGTTCTTTGGACAAAAGATGCCGAATCCATATATCTCTTATAGTAGCTGTGCCCAGTATATACTGTAGTGGTAAATTTAAATTGCTGAAGCTAGCTTATGCTAGAATGGATGGATGTACGTGTTCATGTACGAATAGCGAATTTCTTTCTCTTTTGTTTTTTTTTCCTTTTTTGCTTTTTTTTTTTTTTGTTTTATGTTCGTTTTTGCCCTCATCCCACTTTAAGTGATACATTTACGTTGTTGTCAGTGTTAGTATTGTTGTTGTTCTTAAACTGTTGTAATCCCGTTTTCTTGCTTATTGTCCGTAAGCCATTGTCAATTGTGGCGACAATTTCAATAAAGAAACGTAAATACTCTTAAAATGTGTTCATTTCATTTTCTTTTTCCTTGTCGCTCGATGATTTCTACTTGAAGATCCATATGTATCTACTAGCAAACAACAAACAGTATATGCATGTATGTGCGCAATAATTCTTATTCTTTTGTAGCTTTTGTTTGCTTCTCAAAGATGCGAACTACAGTGGCTGTTGCTATTATTATATATACGAGCTATTACAGCTTCGATATATGAGGCAATCATTGCGGTCAGCACTTTTTTTTTTTTTTTATCCCCCAATAGAAAGCTCTATTAACTTTCTTATTTTGTTTATAACGCTAACGAACAGGGGCAACAGGGTGCCCATGAGCTTTTCTTGCAAAATGTTCCAGACTCAAGAAGACAATAATTAATTATGATGCGCTTTAATATGAACAAGTCCGCAGATGACTTGGAATAATGTTTGTTCTTTCCACTTTATAATGAAGTGACTACAAACTTTTAGAAGGTGCACTTTTTTGAATGCAGGGAAGACCTATATTTGCTTTTTGACACTGGAACTACATTTTCAGCTTCAAAAGCATGGTTATAAACCATGTAATCTTCCCAAACTTTTGGATAGTTTTTATTTGTATAAAAACACTTTTAGATTTCCATAATCTTTCTTTTGCTATCTAATTTAGTATTCGAGTATATCTATGTCTGCCAAAGTGAATCAATTTGATTTTGTTTTTTTCGGATGGCCGAGTTACAAAAATGCAAGCACAAAGCTGCTATTTGATACTTCTATCCATATCTAAGCGATTACAAAGCCCAAGTTAAGATAACTGTGGTCTTCTGACCATCCCTGCTCACAAATAAGGGGTACTTGAAAAAGCCTCAAAAAATTACCTGCTTCTTTCTCGTCTTTTTCTTTTTCTCCCCCTTATCTTCGTTGTCATCATATTCACTCCCTTTTTCTTCCTCTTCACATACATACATTTCTTTCAGCCTTCGATAAGAGAAAATCATGAAGTTGCGTACATGATCAAGTGGCTCGCAAATACAACGTAAAAATAGGATCATGTAAGTAGGGCTTTTTGATTTTTTCATTTGGCAGTAATCATGTCTTGTCTGCTATCCTCAAAATTTACTGATGTAAGTATATGAGTAGAGAGCTAGCTATTCTTATTGCAATTGGCAAAAGAAGTTGCTAGTAAGACACAGAAAATCGTTTCGCGAGAACAAAGACTCAAAACATTGGACTACTTCCTATGGAAGATTAGAGAGACCCTTCTGAATGCAAAAATCAACAAATTCTTTTACGTAAAGAAAATAGAGCGTTTTATGCTTGAGATAAATGTGAGTTTGTAGTACCCATTTATCATATAAGATATGCATAAAAAACACGTGCCTCATAACTATAGCTAATATAAGAAAATAAAAGTGAATATTCGTTTTCGTAAATGGCGTTATTTCATTTACAACATAACATTGAAAGATACAAAGGGTACAAAGCATTCATAATCGGTGTACATGCTTCAGTTTTGCGGCTATAGGAAATCCTACAAAAAAGATGAATCAAATTCGCGCCACTTTAGTAGGTTTCAACGTTAATAGGGGTTTTCTAAGTCTCATCTTTAACTGTTGTCGTCTAGTGTAAGTCCCACTTCAATTTGCTCTTGCTCACGAGACGAGAAGATTACAAAGACATTTCCAAACCTCAAAGAGATGTACGTATTATCTTTCGGAAATGCAGAAAATTAGGTTAAAGGCATTTGGTGTTGCTCTCCTTTTGTCAAACCTTGTCTTTGTATCTTTTACGAAAATATTTAGCAAAAGAATTTTTATTCCAATATCCTCTTTCGCAAAATCAAATGGGGAGCATTCTTCGCACAAGTTTAAAAAGGATCCGGAATTGTAGTGATGCGTGATAGCTAGAACTAATTGCGTTCGCTTTCGAGTCTCATGATTATGCTGCAAAAATCAAATTTAGTTAAGTTTTATCTCGAACGGTTTGTAATTAACCAAACCTTAATCATACATAGCTTTGTATGCGGCATCTGCATACTATCGCAGCCACGATGTATGAAGATAAATTTTGATGCTTTCAGTTATTTTACGAAATTACTTGACTCTTGCCGTTTGTACATGCATTTGTGAAAGTATCATTACATTTTCGTATTAAGGCTCTAGGATTAAATCCAAATGTGTATGTATTCAAATTTTGCTTTGCACCCAAGCTTTTGCATCTTTAAAATTTTCAATAGCGAAGAGGTGCACTACTAACACAAACAAATGGAAATGATGATGTGAATGCAATATCTAAACTCCAAGAGTAATATGTGGAATTTCTAGAGCAACATGACGTAATTTTCATTTGCTTATTTGTAATGATAGCTATGATATGAACAATTGTCTTCCTCCCCAATCTGCAATTGTGGACAAATTCTCACCATAAAGCACAATCCCTGTGACTGCCTAAACTTTCTCTTGGCTAGAAGTATTGCATTTGAAGCGACTAATCCTATGGACATTCTACAATTAACTACAGAACAGCATATCAATACAATATATTACTTTCTTAAACCTGCTAGGCTCAATATCTCGTGTACTTTTATAAATTAGAGCCGATATCGTGTGTTGCTAGCGCTCAATGTCTTTTTTTTTTAGTCTAAGAATTTATTTCATTAGTCTAAAGTTATAATAATAATAATAGTAATAATAATATCACTGAACAAAATTGTGAAATGAAAATATCGTAAACGATTCTGAAGTTAAAGGTCTACACATTGAAGCAATGACCAACTAATAACAGTGTTGGGATTTCGGCGAGAACTCTTTAAAACATCTCGTATACTACTTTTTTAGTTTCTTATACTTTACATCCGTTTTGAGTATAGGTTGTATTAAGTTTGTGGGCATATACACAGCAACCAGAAGGACGGAAGAAAGGAACCCATTTCTATTGTATCGAATGACTTTGTAAGTCGATCTGCCTATTTGTCTGCCCAGGACCAGCAACATATTTTGTGCGTTGCCAAAAATGATCTCGATCGGACTGCTTTTTCGGCCATTTCGTATAGGATGGCTTTATTTTGAAAAGTAACTTTAAACCATATAAGGTGTTATGAAAGCGGTCTTGGGTATGTAATGGACGGCAGCGGCTCATTATACTGATGTTTATAATTTTTATTTATATTAATGTTTTTTCAATCTATACAAACCATAAAATACTAATAGAAAAATATATGTTTGTACCTTATAAAATCTATTGACAATATTCTATTGACAAAGGACAATTTCATCTGATTGGATAAACACACACACGACCGCGATTCTGCCGAAGAAGATCATGCAAGAAAGAGTTCTGCCCGTAATCCAATGGAAAGTGCGTCGTGCTTAGTAAGAGCAATGTTTCTTTGTGCAATCTGACCTCTGGAGACACGGCAAGTTACTCTATCTAGCTTCTGCTATACACAACCCAAGCCACGCTTGCTATTTGGATTTTTCATACGGCCCCGAAGGCCAACCAGCCTTCGCAAGGAAAAATGATTCAGAAGAAAATATTAGCTCAGCATATACCCACTGCTTCTTTGCGGTACCATAATAGAGAACTATAAAGGAGCAAACATATGCCGCCTATTCATAAAACAAAAGAGCAACTTGTCCCGATGCTCCTCTTAGAGATCGATGCGTTCTCAGTTAATACATAATTCCTTACCGATAACTACTTAGTTCTGAAAATTAAGAACGTCTAAGTAAATAGTTGCGTGTTAGATAACATACAAGGCAATATTTGTTTTCTTATAACATTCTGGTCGATTACTTGGAATTGCTTAGAATGTTTTCTTCTTCTTTTTTTTTTTTTTTTTGCTAATAGCCTCTCATTTGCTCCTCCACAAATGCCTGAATGTTATTTTATATGTCTGAAGATTTCCATTGTCTAAACGAGATAGATGTTTTGCTATGAGATTTGTTGCTTCTCCACTTTGGAATTTTTCAATTAAATTAACTGCAATAAACGGTATAAATTCGTATGCGACAACTAGCCTGAAGGTTTACATATATATATATATAATAAAACACATATTTGTTTTCTACATCATCATCATCATCATTTGAAGCGTTTCTTAGTAGTATTTCTTTTTGTCGTAAATTTATGCTCTTGTACTTGTTATTGTTATTAGTATTGCACTCTAATTGAGAATATCCGTTGTCAAGTATGGCGATTGTCATTTAAAGTCATGAAAAGTAATCGTTTAAGTAAACGACTGCATAAATATACGAATGAATGTTTGACTATTTGCATGGATATCCATGTGCATGAGTTCTCCTATAATTTGATGAATAGAGTAAGTCAATTTTTTTTAAATAACTTAAAAAAGAGTAAATTTAGCAGTGAATCGCGCTTTTAAACCTCACACAGGCGAACTCAACAGATCTCAATATTACCATCTGGGCATTTGATTTGTTATAGACCAATTGTTAAAAATAATTTTGTAACAATTTTTTTTATTATTCACCACTTTACCAATTTTACCGATGTGCTACATCTTTATGCTATTCTTCAAAGCTTACAAAACATAGCAGCAGGGCACAAGCAGAACACATTATGCTGATACGCAACATAGTCTCGAAAATAATTCTATGAAAAAGAAAAACTACAAACACCGATACAAACAAATCCACCAATATTAACTGTTCTCGCAACGTAGTACTTAATGGTAATCTCAGACGGATTACCGTTAGCCGTAGACTCCATTTTGGTGCGATGATAATTTCACAATGACTTAAGGCCACTAATTGTTCTCCCTGCTTAGAATAGAACAAAGCCCAAGGTTGTCTATGAGGTTTAATCATCATTTCTGTAGAATGGACTTTAGCCTTTCACCCACCTTCATCATCCTTCTAATTAGTTTCTAGAGTATAATTGCGGATGGATGCTGTAATACTCATACCTAGACTACACTCTCAATATGTAGTTAATTAATAAGGCGAATGTATTTACACAGACCTGATACGATTTTTATTATGGTGAGTATGCAGAGGCGAATCTTTTCAATATATAATAAATAAATAAATATTAATATTTAATAAATAAATAAATATTAATATTTAATAAATAAATAAATAAACTTAAATCAAATCTGTTTACGACTTATACCTAATTGTAAATAATGGGCATTATTATGTGTTTCCATTCTATTGTAAATAGGTTTACGTACACATATGTATGAATGTAAGACGATAAAAATATGACTATGAGTCTGCGTGCATAGTACTTTGTATAGTTTCTTCTCCCTCTCTCATTGTTCTGATATGATGAATTCTTTTTTCAAATGTGCGTATTGTGAGTACGGCGTACACGTGTTGGTATGTGTGCGAGGGACGTTGTTGTTTTCACAACAAAATGGCGTTAAAGTGCTGTTTAGTGAACTTTTTTATGGAAAATCTGTAAATGCTTTCAAGAGTTTTTTCTTATCAAATGAAACGTTAAACATTGAACTTGACATTTGCATCAAAAGGTAATTCATTTATCGCTGATGTGATGTAATAAAAATGATTTGTTAACTGAATCGATCTAAGTGTTAATATTAAAGCATGACAAAATTGCTGCAAACTTATTATTACGTGTACCATAAATAAATAGTTCTCCTCTTTAACCGTAAATTTTTGTAATCTTTACATATATTGACATTATTTTCGTGCTCGTGAATGCATTGAATGCTTTCCTGAATACTTAAAGTTCAATGACACTTTCGGTTTTTCCTCCTGTTCGTACAACAGACAGTACATACAGTACTACATGATGAACAATTCCACTTTAATATTCATTACTTCCACACATATTTAAAAGTTCTCTCCATCCTTTTCTTCACTTTTATCACTCTATCACCATCTTTTGTTCTTTTTCTCTTTCTTCCTCTCTTTCTCACTCTCTTTCTCTCTCTCTCTCTCTCTCTCTCTCTCTCTCTCTAGTCTCGTCCATATCTTTTCTTTTTATTATGCATTTTGGTCATTGTGTAAAATGTGTCTACACAAACCGTATGCATTTGTACTTTGTATTTGGTTGGGTGGACAGTATAGTAGCTAAATATATATATATATATATATATGTATATATATGTGTACGCTTGCTTTACCAGCAAACTATTAATGTATTGATGCAAATTCATGTCATTTCTTTCGTACTCCATGGTTCGTTTGGTTTGGTTTACACTAAGCCAAGCTCCATAAACTTTTTCAATTCTCTTATTCTCTTGTCTCTTTACGTCAGCCTCCATTCAAAATTCTATTTTTTTCATATATATAGATATATATTTATACACATGAATGTATATATGTATATTGGATATACACTGGGTGTACATATATATATTGGGTATACACTACAAATACCACGAAAAAGTGGGTCAAAATTATAACGAATCCCTTATGGCATTGTACAGAGAGAAAGGCGAAATGGAAATTAATCAATACTTCCAACAAACTATACATCAATCAATATATCAATCGAATCATTTAATTTATATTGAGCTTATAAATTAATGTGTCACCAGCCACCTCGTTCAATTTTTCAGACCTAAAATAAGAAAGGAATTATATTTCGGATAAAGATGTAAAAATATAATTGATATTCACTTCCTTATATAGTAACCTAATTTTTTATCCACTTTAAAACACGATTCTTAATGGAAGAATACGGTAACAATTTCTGAGTTACCACATCTAACGTTGCAAAGATAGACGGACATGAACCGATCGCATCGCTTTACTTAACATTGTGAATCATAGACCAGCTTTACGCGTAGAATGATGAAAACAATACCCAAACAGTTGTTGTTATTAATGGAAACTTTCAAGTGCGTTTAAAAAATCGCCAAGTTTCTCGAACTATTTGTGCCCGAGATCATGATAAATTAAGTCAATTCGCTTAGAGAGAGAGAGAGAGAGAGAGAGAGAGCAATGCAGATGATAATGCGGTTCGCTGTAAGTGGTAAATTAATACTAATTTCATGGATAGTTGCGAGTAGGACTGTCTACATTCAATGATTATTATCTTGATTTGATTCTTTATTGCATATTCGTTATTCGTCTAATTTTCTTTTTCATATTTCGTAAATGTTTCTCTTTAGTTTCTTTACAATTGCGTTGACAAAAAGACAAACATTTATTTTTCATTCAACTTTTGGCTTTGTTCTGGTTTTAGAGCGGCGTCTAAGTCTACACACAATCGCAATGTTTAATGTGTACATATTACGCTTTACATGCCTGCCTGCCTGCCTGCCAGTCTGCCCTGCTCTGCCCTGCCCTGCAATATCATCGTCATCATCATCATCATCATCATCATCGTCATCATAGTTTGTTGGTATTTTGAAAGAGGCGCAAGTGTTATGAAAACAAAATTGTGAAAAACGCTTTTGTTTTGCTTGGTTTTACTTACACATATATCGGTGTATATATGTACATAAGTCTGAGTACACAAATATATATATATATATATACATATATACACATATATATAGTCATGCATATTATAATGCAAGCCAATGTTTCTGGTAGATGCCATTGAGACGAGTCTTTTATTCAGTTTTGCTACTTATTCACTTGTTTCGTTTTTCTTTTTTATTTTTTTTTTGTTCAGAGTTGTATTTTTGTGTTTGAATTTGGTTTTATTTTTTTTTATATCATTCTATACTGTGTTGTTCATGATGTTGGTGTTTTTGTTGCTATTATTATTGTTATATATATATATATATATATATATTTATACACGTATATACATACATATATATATGTATATATACATATATATAGATATTTATATATTTATATAAAAAACATTTTTTTTCTTTTATTTTGCAAGTATTTGTATTGCGTTTTGTGTACTGTGCGGGTATTGTTGTGCCAACGAACAATTAAACTCTTTGCAGTGACCTTGACTTTGTTTCTTTTCAATCGAGGATTTTGTACAACTTCGTTTGTTTGCCTGTTGTTGTTATTGTTGTTCATTCATTCGCCAACAATTCATTCTTTCATTCAAACGTTCACTCACTAACTCATTCATTCATTCAATGATTCACTCACGCACAGACACTGACATAGACACAGTCGCTTACACACACACACACACACAAACACACACACACGCAGGAAAACAGAAATATACATACTCGCATCTTCACATGCATGCAATAATCATTCGTTCCTCATTGTGCATACGCTCAGTCAGTGTAAAGTTGGTTTTCGTTGGCTTGTTATTATCCAGATTTAACGGTTTGTTTGTATTGAGTTTCCATTATGGAGTATCAACGACATGGGCAAAACAAAATTGTATCAGCATTTGTACCAACGAAGGAGTGCATTTTCCATGTCACGAAAATTGTACGTAACGCGTTACATTTCTTTGAAAAATCATATACATATCTTCAAGTATTCTCCAAAAATTGTTCTCCTATTCACTGGACAGTAAGTTACGTTAGATGGAAGCTAATATGCGTATGTGTTAAAAAATCTGGTTTGGTTGGGGATAAGCCTCCTTATTCTTACCCAGTTGAACTCAAAATCAATTCAGAGTGAATGTCGAACTGCCATTAACTTAAGTAGGTCGGACGTAGTCGCTTGCAACGGGACGTTCACAACGATAGGCAGCAAAATCTTCTTATTATTCAAAATCCAATATTTGGACTAGAGACCACAATGAAGAAAAAGAAAAAATGCATCTATTTTATCTATTCTAGCAGGATTTCGGGAAAAACCAAAAGAACTGAACGCATTTTTGCTTCTAAGAAAAACATATCACTTTCTAGAGATATATCTCTCCTTTTCTGCGAACAACTTTCGCCTGTCTTGATATTATTTTATGTATGTGAAAATGGTGAGAGTTTGCTTCCTCGGAGCGACATAGTTAAGGAGCGGAAAGGATTAAATATTTCTGTTTTAGTGTGTAGCGGCTACAATTACTTTGCGCCTTCCGACCTTCTAACCGATATTCGATTCAACTTTTTAACGTAGTTTAATTTTTGCTGAAAACAATTGGTAAGATTTACGTACTTCCAAGTCTATCTCAAGTTTCTTATTACCTCAAACAAGTTTGTGACTTTACTCAGATTTGGTCATTATTCTTTACTATAGGTTCAAAGTGTCAATGTCATCTCTCTGATCATGGGCGTAGTCGCTTTGAATTGAAGAAATTCATGGCTTTTAGGACATCTTTTGTGATCGTTGTCAATAGGCGACCGTTCACTTTCAACTCAGCTATAATTGTTTTGATGACTACAGATCTTTCATTTTAAGATGTCATTTTTTTCGCCTTTATTTAATTTCTTCCGTTCCGCACACGTTTTCCTTTACTTCCACTGCCGAAGAACGAAGCACCCGATAGAAAATTTACTGAGCTTTTTATAAAGGGTTTTTGTACCACCTTGAGCCTATTGCATTTTTGTGATCGATCGGTATAATCTCCTCACAACGTTCACGTCGCACATGCCCCTTCATATAAGTGTTCCAAGCTTATGTCTACCATTTTCCGTTCGTTATATAATATCATATATGCATTATTAAATATATACTACTTTTGATACCATTTAGTAATTTTTGTTCCTTTTTTTTTGATTTATTCTTCTTTTCAACTTTTAACCATAACCTACAACTTAAGACGGATCACGTGCACTTTCAAAGTCGATTTGTGGCCGTAAACTAAAATCTTATATTATCAGTTCCAACTTTAGACATGAATTTTCCTCGTTGGAAAGGACGAGCGGGCCTAGTGGTCGGGGATTACCCATCCAACTCCTAAGGAGTTCAATGCAACTCACAAAACTTGTCACATACATTGTGAGCTGTAAAAGCATCAATAGCCAGTCAATTATAAAAAAATCAGCTACGTTTTCGTATTTCAAGTCTAGCTGTCATTACGTTATGTTTATATTCCTTTTTCACTTTTTGTATGTCCAAATAGACGCTGACCTACGAACCGAGAAAGATCGTGTTGAACAGGCATGGCTAAGTGGTGACTTGGTGCTTATGAAACTTATACGTTTGGCGGGTTTTTAATGCATGTTTCAGTGCGTATTGGAATTATGCGGAAAGACAAACGCAGCACATATCGTTTGGTGAAAGCATATAACTGATATATTACGAGATTTGTGTGCTCGAATGCAAATAAACAATCCGCAATTAATTAAATTTTCATATTGAGTTTGTGGAAAAGTGAGCCATGTATTGAGAGATTTATGACAGATTTACACAACAGCGTAATGTGTCCGAATACTTTGAGTAATTATTTCGTCAACAAACAGTCAACGTTAACGGTTTGCGTCTATGGCTGTTGTATTAATTAAATCATGTTTCGTTTTTTCTTTGTTTTTTAATAAAACGCAAATCATTTCGTTAAAGTCATGACCTCTTTACCAAACAATTTTCATAGAAGAAAAACACCCACTTAAAAAACTGGACTATTGTTTGCAAACAGCGGCAAGTAGTCCTGATTTTCCAATTTTGAAACATTAAGGTAGCTCTGCGATCTTTAGAATCCTACGTTGCCATACATATGTACGTACTATAGTTGTGCAAATCTATTGTAAAGTACTCTTCTAAATTTTTATATTAAAAATTTCTCTTTAGTAGAACGAAGAAAAGTTTATTCCTATTACTCACGAAAAAAAAAAAAAAAAAAAAAAAAAAAAAAAAAAAAAAAAAAATTAAAAAAAAAAAAAAGGATTTTTTTTTTTTGTTTTTTTTTTTTTTTTTTTTTTTTTTTTTTTTTTTTTATTTTTATATATATATTTTTTCGTTTTTACTAAAAAGTGGATTTTCGTTACTTAAGCGCGTTTAAAGCTCCACTACACCGGCCCTAATATTCAAGAATACGTACACTGATATTACTATATTATAGTCAGTTCTTGATGGTGGTAGTGACGTCGTCTGTAACGGGCAACACCAACATTCCTTAGCACAGTTATGTGTGTATGCACAATATATATGCGAAACATAGTACATACACAGTGTCAGCTTGTCCAATGATATGAGCGAGATGGGAAAAATGTTGTAATAAACCACCTAACCTGCCTTAAAAAGTGGCTGGTTGCTATTTGGTAGACTGAATGGTTGGCTAACTCAACTCAACCTCCCAAAGCTGGCAAAAAAATAAATAATCTATAATTCTCTGTTAAGAGTGTTTCATAGGAGAAATTCGGCAACGTTGCCTGCTATAATGCGAGTTTCAAGGGAAAGATATTTGCAAAAATGAACGTAGAAATTATAGTAAAGCTTGTGTGAACTCGGATGTAAGTAAACGGTCGGAGTACCAAAATCATTACACTCGAAAAGTAGCCGTAAATCGATTTTTCTAACTCTCTATATCTACTATCAACTGTACCGGTTGTAGCACGACGTTAGCATTCCATTTCGATATTAATGAAGGAGAGAATAGGACAGGCATCTAGAAAGATACTATAATGTTTTGCTCACTCTGGAAGATGATTGGCTGTAGTTAAGCATGAGGCCAAAAAACCAGATGCGCAAAATCCAACCCTCTTTTCTATAGCTGTGCATAAAATTGTTAAGATTTGTGATTTATTTCTTAAGGCTTTTATCAACTTACAACCACTGACAACCACAACTCACACACAACCTATGAACACAGCAACATACATAAGCGTAACGTTGCTCGCAACTTTTTTCATTGTACCTATAGTGTTCTCGCTTTAGCTTACTTCATTTAATAACGATACTAATGTCGGCAACAGTACGAAAATGTGAAAAGTCTCGCTTCAATTAATTTTTGTGCTGTAACATACCGAAAAGAGATTGCGTTTGCGAACTGAGACACCTCGAACAGGTTTCGAACTTGACGATTGTGTTGACGGTGCTCAATCAGTGTAGAGGTATTTGCGCGTCCTTTTCGTGTCGTATTGTTAAATTTTAAATTTAAATCGCTTAAGTTTACTGTAAACCTACTCTCAAAAGTAGAATATTAATTTATTTGGCAATATATACGTATACGCACGCACACACACAAACCCAAACACTAACGTTGACTCTTATAACGCGTATCGGTTGTATTATAATCGTCAGCCCGACCGTCGCACAGTCATCTGACGTTAACGCAACAAATTTTTTTTTGGTTTGACACAGCAACTCACTCACGCACACGTACGGACATCCATTAAAGCAAAATCTACGTTCATGTGTTGTTCTAGTTGCGTAGCGTATCGTTTACTGCATCAAGCATACATAGACTGCAGAGTTTTCTTTTATGGGATTTACCGAAAATCACGTTTTTGAAAAGATCATTTGCGTTTTGTATTTCGGCGATTGATGTTGTTTGTCGGCGCGTCGCTTCCCATCTAAATAATGCAATTGTTTAGTGCTGATATTAACAAAAAAATAAATCAAAACAAGTATATCATCATCGTCATTATGTTTACCATCGTAAAATTTTAAAAGAATCTTAGTTTATTGTCATGGAGCATAACAATTAATCGTGCTTACAATAGAACAACGAAAACGGGAAAATAAAAACAAAACAAAATACCGCCGCGTCAAGTAATAATAATAATATTACAATTTGCAAATTCGTTTTGAATGCAAGTATATGTGTACAAGCAAATCAATAAGATCTGTTAAATGTGTTAATAAAGAAAGTTAAAGGAAAAGAAAAAGAAAAAGAAAAAACAAAGAATGACAACAGCAACAACAACAAAAAAAAAACAACAGGTTTCTCAAAAATGTTCAAATCACAGGAAATTAACTTAAACATGCAAAGGAATATTTAACTCAACATATATTTCCGCAAATTACTATAAATTACTATTAATAAAGAGAAATTTAAGTTAAAAAGAAAGAATAAGAAGAAGAAGAAGAAATAAAAAATAATCAGAAAAACACAAAGTGCCAAACATTTATTGGAAATTTCAATTTATTCGTTATGCTTACCATGGAATCCGATATGAAAGGGGGCATTTTACATGCAACCATGCCTCCGCATCACACCTCAGCAGCCTTACATGGACATGCTGCCTCGCCTTACAGTGCTTTAGGACCTCTCATGAACTTAGGTCAGTCACATTTGGCCCAGCCTCCTTTTCCTCATCACCAGCATCATCATATGGCCTCACATTTGGCAAGCAGTCAAAGTCCCTCCATTGCTAATGGTTCTAGCAGTGCGTTAAGTTCTTTGCAAAATAGCATGGCCAACACACTGAATGGTACAGCAAGTGGAGTGCAGCAGCACGGTTCACCGCTTCACAGCTCTAGTGATTTAAGTCCTACTCAGTCTTCACATACTAGCATTGGCAGTCATCATATGACCTCGCCTGGTCAAAGTCATCATCACGGCTCCCATCATCATTCAGGTGGCATAGGTGGTCAAAGTACACCTTTGAGCTCGGGTGGCAGTTCAGGTAACGGCGGCAGTTTAAATAATAATAATTCTTCGGCGGCGAACAAGAATGCGCAGAATGCAGAACGTGTCAAGCGACCCATGAATGCTTTTATGGTGTGGTCGAGGGGTCAGAGGCGAAAAATGGCTTCCGACAATCCGAAAATGCACAATTCTGAGATTTCAAAGCGTCTTGGCGCTCAGTGGAAAGATCTTTCAGAGGCTGAAAAACGCCCATTCATTGATGAAGCGAAGCGCTTAAGAGCAGTACATATGAAGGAACATCCGGACTATAAATACCGACCTCGACGCAAAACAAAAACTTTAACTAAAACAAAGGAAAAATATCCACTAGGCGTAGGAGGACTATTGCAGTCTCCAGAACCAAATTCTAGTGCAGCACGCTCGACTTCAGGAAATTCCATTTCAGCGGCAGCCCAACAAGCGGCGGGTGTGAATCGCGACATGTATCCAATGAGCGCTCCAAATGGGTATATGCCAAATGGGTATATGATGCATGATCCATCGGCAGCCGCATATCAAAGTCAACACAGTGCCTATATGGGAAACTACCACCGATATGATATGGGACAAATGCATCAGGCTGCTGCCGCCGCTGGGTCATTAAATTATATGAACGCTGCTAGTGGTGGTTATGGTATGTATGGCACGGTTTCCGGAGGGCAAACGTCACCGTATGGTAACATTCAACAGCCCGGTTCACCTTACGGGAGCAGCAATGCCCCGCAACAGCCAGGCTCTCCGTATGGTTTGTCGGGACAACCCGGCTCGCAAGTTTCCTGCCAAAGCCACAGTCCTAGCGATTCCAGCGTTAAGTCGGAACCCGTATCACCTAGCCCGCTACATAGTTCTACATCTGCCTCTACGGCGGGGCAGCATAACTCTACAAATTCTTCTGTTATCGCCAATAATAACAATAATAATCACATTATGAAGCGAGAATACGTTAGCGCGCAGCAATCATCAGCAGAACTCAATCATCTTATGAGTATGTATCACCTGCCCGATGGCATGCAGGCATCGGCTGCCGCAGCTGCAGCCGCGGCCGCTGAACACCATCAACGAAACCTGATGCACTATCAAACTAGTTCTCCCGATCTTCAACAGCACCAAGCGCAACATCACCATCAGCAATCGATGCGTAGCATGGCTCCATTGGCCCATATGTGAGAAATGGCAAATGCCTATGGACAATCGACATTATCGCAAACGATTTCTTCTAACGCAGTAGAAGTAACTCCACATGTTGAGCTAGGTCCCTCCACATCTACATCCCCTGCCCCCTCAGTTCTTCAACATCAATTACAATTGCATAATCAACAGCATACGAATTTACCACTAGAGGAGCAAATTGAAACATCGTCTCCGCTGCTTACACAGCACCATATGCAGCCACCATCTGAAACGCAACAGTTGCTAAGCACGCACCTGCAAGACCAACTTACCTCTACAGGACCGACGGCAACAACAAATCCAAATGTAACCAGTCTCGATAGTCAATGTATAAATGGTCAACAATTATCGGGATTACAAAATTATACGATAAATGGTCACAGTAGCCGTTCCAGTTCAACAGCTTCAGGTTCCTCCAATGGGGGAAGTCGTTCTTCAGCTCACTCAATATCCTCGCATTCGCCGGCATTACATCATGCGCAATTGGCTGCATATCAAAACAACAGCTGTGCTCCCTCCATAATGGGTCGTTTAACAGCGGGTAGTGTTGATAGCGTCGGTAGTACTGGACCCTCTAGTTTTAGTATGATTGATGCCTCTTCTGTTGCGACTACGGCTGGTGGAACTCTAGCCTTACTCCATCACGCTCATTTACCGTATACGACGCATCCCTCTCATCACTCTCATTATAACCATCATCATCATCATCCCCATCAACATGCACACGATACACCTGGACTGTTGGATATCTCCACCCTGTAAAAATTATTAAATAGCTAATAATAAATCTTAAATTTAAATAAATTAAAATTTTAGTATTAGTCTTAAAGCAAACAAAACAAAACAAAACTCGATATACGATATAATACACATACACGCATACATAATAACTGAATACTTACCAAAAAAAAGAAAAAAAAAAAAGGAAAGAAAAAAAAGTTATGATCATAATTGAAACGTCAACTTCAGCAACACTTCTCTCCCGAAGATCCCTAGCACCAGTCTATTCAAGTTCTGTTTCGCGTTTTCAAAGCGACTTCGTTAACTTTGCAAACGCATACTTCTGCCTAAATTTCGTGTACATATTCCATAAATGGAAAACCAAAAATAAAACAAAAGCGAAAAAGTGTTCACCATACTGGTTTATGAAAAAATTGTGAAATGTGTGATATGAATGTTAATTATATTTCAGAATTATTTTCATCGTAATAACCATTCCGTATATACATAACTAAATGTGTATAAATATATATATTTTGTTTGTTAAATAATATAATTATTGGATTTTAATTAATTTACATACCCGCCACAACGAAAGGGCACAACAATTTTGCCATTCGATTTGCGAACGATAGCAATATGCATTCCATAGAATTTATAAAAGTAAATGTAATAACGCGTCTGTCTGTCTATCTGTAGGCTTGCAAAGAAGATGGCGGAATCTTCACTGTTCTATTCAATGTTCCGGTCTAAACACTCAAACCTAACCGAACAAGGGTATGCTTTAACTATTACTTTGTGTAATAATGAAATCTCTTATCGCGTCATCTTTTCATTTTCTATATATCCATCGTATACCCCATATACATCTATGTGTCATAAAAAGTTGAAAAATTTGTATAAGAAAACTTCAACTTCCATCTACGCAACTCAGTGTAACGACAAAAACAGTTTGACTCAGTTTGAAGCAGCTTTCGCTTCTACTATTGCTTCCTTCTTACGTTTTCCTTCCTTATCATTTTCCTTCGTACCCTATATTGCCATGTGTCTGTCGTTTACTATCGAAACCCTTAAATTCGGTAAAAATGAAATAGAAAGTTAAAGCTTGGCTCATATTTTTTTTATTGATTTATTCCATAAGGTACGGTGCGTTTATTTTGTTACGAAAGTTTTAAATATGTTAGCTAAAATGTCTATTTTAAAAACGATCCTGATTGATCGCTTGACATAGTCGTTAAAAATGCAATAGAAAATTGGAGCTTGACTCGCTTAGTTTTATTAATATACTCCGCAAGGCCTGAGACTGTTGTCTATATTGTAAACGTAGTCGAGGTAAAGTTTCTATACAAAAGCGATTTTGTGCGGCCACTTGACACGCTTTCAACACGTTTTTCTCCATTTTACATATTAGCCTGAGATGATGGGTATCCAAGATTCGTCTTCAGTCGAATAAAAGTTTCTCATTTGTTTTGTTCTTTTTCTCTACCTTATAAAAAAAAAAAAAAAATCAGGTTATTTAATATTTTAATGGATCTTTTTTAAAGTTTTAAATTTTCAATTTTTATTAGTTTTTAAATGAATGAAAGTTTAGTTAAGTTGTATGTATATGAATAGGTTTAAGGAGACTCCTACGCTGCATGTACTTCCCAAACATAATTATTATCAAATTATGTAAATTTATATGCAGCCAATCAATCAATCAATCAATCACACAAATGTTTATTATTATTATTATTATTGATAAAAATTAAAAAAAAAAAAAAAACGACAAAACAAAAATGACGACGAAAAAGGAACACTTGCATATATTACACAAGTGCAAACTTGTTAAATAACAACAGCGGAAAGAAAAACAGAAACAATAATAAATAAATTAGTAAAAAAAGAATTATAATAAAAATAATTAATTATTAAATATTGAAAAAAATAAAAAAAAAAAACAATCCACAAAAAAATCATTACAACTAAAGGTAATAAAATAAAATTGAAAAAAGAAAAAAAGAAAAACTAAAAATAAAAATAAAATAACAGAAAATGTTTCCAAAAAGTATTCAGAAAATTAATAGTTTTTCTTCATTTCAAAACATATATGTCGTTAACAGAAATTATTTACATGTCTACCGTCGGTATTTCATTTGCTGAATTTGCGTCGGTACCTCTTCCAACAGAAAATTCATTATTATTTTGCGAGAAGCAGAAATAATATTTTCCGCCTGCTTTTTGTTACTCCACTGATATCAAAGAATTTTTGAGTGGGGCTTTGAAAGGCCCTTTAAAACGAGTCGCGAGTATATTGTAAAATGGAATGACTTTTATCTCTCGAATATTATTCGTATTCTCACAAAGATGTCACGATTCACATAATAAGCATTGATTTTTTTCGCCGAATTTTCGCGACTTAACAACTTTAGTTTGCAGCAAATGTCATACCTGTAGAGATTTATTGTGATTATTAATTGGTCTGGAATACCAAAACTCCAATAAGTAACGATATTGTTTTTCCGTATGATCCTAACGCCATAGTTGAGCGATGTAGAGACTTACGGATTGCAGTTGTTCTTTTGCATAAATTAGCTCAGCTCACTTAGCGAATCCATCAATAAGGCAAAAATCTTCAAAAAAAAAAATCCCCTCCTCCTTTCAAGTGCCTTGTGTACATTCCATGCATATATGTTATCATATATAAAATCTCAAAAAATGCAATTTCAGCTCAGCGAAATAGAAATAATGTGAAACTTAACGAATAAGTGTTGGTGGTCCTGAGTACGAGTTACACTAATATGCTATTCCGCTTTCATAATTTGCCGAAATAATACAAAGCGCATTGTTTCGTATCATTTTACTCAGGATGATCTTTGAGATCTCTTCGTTTTTTAACCTTAAAAGTATCATATTTGCAAGAAATTTGAAACTTCCTCGAAATCTACACATCTACATGTCTACAATATATTTCCGTCAATATGCGAGAGTGCGAATTGGGCGTATTAATCTAAAGTAGATATAAAAAGGTCTCGATTAACACATATCCCCTTAACAAAAGTTACACAATTTGTACATATATATATATAGATAAATGGAATTCTCTGCGAAGTGTATTTAGCTGTTTTACTTGCCATACCTATGTACTTTTTTTTTTTTTTTATAATATTTGCTTTGCATTTTAAGTAAACTTATTATTTATTTGTGAGGAGATCTTTCATTTTGCATATGCTTTTCTTTAAAGCAAATATTTTAATTCTGGAACACTTGAGCGTAATTGCTAAAATAATACATTAAAGATTTTTCTATGTATTCCTGCCAGGGAACGAAGTGCAAGCAGAGGAGGCATTTTCAAAACTCTGAGAAGTCATACGATATCGTTTACCTTTTAAGTTCTTATCTGCTTATCTAAAGTGAAATGAAACTTGTGAGAGAATCTCTTCGGATCGCTAATGATAAATGGAAATGAGCAAAGAAGCCTTTTAAACAACTGATAAAAATATGCATCGTTTTTCCTGCAGATAATTAATTTGAATTGGAATTTCGTCCATGACATATAAACGAATTTACTCGATTTCATATCATTAGATGAGAAGAGAGAATCAATCGTTTATTCCTATACCAACCACAAAACAGATAAAGTTTCTTCTCATATATAGTCCACGCTATTTGGTTTACCGTTCAGTCTTCGGATGTAAGAAAAACTTCTCATTAGTCATGCTATGCATTGTGTTTATAGTAGTCTCCATTTTTTAGAACAAAACATTAGATGCAAACTTATGCAATTCCGCAACATTAAAAGCGAAATGTGTTCTGCCGGCTTCGCTAACTAAAAGCCCTGTAACTTTTTCTATTTTTGGTTCTGTTTTAAGTCATTTCAGGTATGGTTATAATCCAAAAATTGTAACATCTTCGTACAATTGCAAGATATATAGTCAATTCACGACGACATTATCACAACTCATAAGGCATCTTCGTCCGTGTGTTTCGCAATACTTAACAACCCTGTCTTCTAAGCATTTTCTTATGATTTTTCCTTCGGAATAGTGAAATGGATATAAAAGCAAAACGACTATAACAAGAAAATACATTGTCACCTTTCACCATGCCATAGCTGAAAGATGTGTAAAGGCATAAGGTGATCAATCAAGCTGTAGTGCGGTCTGTCATGTATGTAGTTTTTGTGAAGAGATCATGTAAGTAGAAGTTGGACTTCTACGGCAAAATATTCTTATTTTCATTTATTTATAAAACCACGACTGAACCATTTTTGATGTTTTAACATTAGTCACGATTTTGTGAAGACATAATATTATATAAAAGTGAGTTTTTGTTAAGCAATGTTTAGAAGTGGGTCGATAATTTTCAGGGAATTTTAGAAAAATCAGCCAAATTTCAAAAAACGCACAAATATAATAAATGTTGTATCATCCATTAAACATTTAAGGGTGCCTTTCAATTGTTTGTAAGGGTATCTACCAGAAGGTAATCAAGAGCATATAGCACACACAGAGGAAAAAGCGGCACCTGGCTCCTCGTATGTTAAAATACGACTTCTGAACACATTTGCAATTTAGTTTGTCTGTCTAAAAAAGAAAAGTTACTAACATTCCGCGTTAATTGCATCGAGCGGCTGCAATACGAAATATGCGAAATACAATTGCGAATCGCATTAAACTTATTTGTGTTCACAGTTTGTAGATGGAGTGTCCGTTATGACATTTGCAACAAGTGCCTGACAAGTAAACATGGCAGAATGTAGAGTTCTAAGAAAACTGTTGTGCTCTAGTGCTATACTTCGCAGAGAAGAAACACGAGCGTCTAATAAAGCTGAAGCTTGATAAGGAAAAATTAGCAGCGGAAGGAAGTCATCTAATGGTTTAGCTAATAAGAATAATTTTTATTTTTGATAAATGAAACGCTCGCCCTATAGGCTGGCCGTTCTGAAAGTCTATCACATGTTTGCTTACAGCAAGCAAATGTAGGCGTGCAGGAGGGAGAAAAATTCATAGATTCTTGCTAAGTGCAATACCTGCGAGAATTGATTTGCCTTAAAGGCACCCATATTAAGGATTTAGATCATTTAAACTGACCTTGACCACTTTAATGTTTGCCATGGTTTACTTTGAAAATCAGTTAAATCGTCGTTAGGTTTATTATTAAAAGCCCTCTAGGCTCTACGATTTGTTTATACTACCCTTACGTGTATCTTCGAGCAACTTATTTCAAAATAATGTACTTTCTCTTGTATGAGAATATGGGGTCAGCATTGAACGTTTGGCTTTATATTATTTTCTTATTGCGAAATAATTCTGTAAAAAACAGTTTAATAAGAGTAATATTGATGAAAATTAAAACAAACGTTTGCGTTGCGATTGAATATAATTTAAATTTTTTTCGCTTGCCTGATATCATGATATAGATTGTTCCCATAATTTGCTATAATTTAATCAAGCACTACGCTTCTCATTTACTGTAATTGCTCTGCCAGTTTTCTATTTTTTTATTTTTTTTATTTTGTTTATTTTTAATGACTTATTTTCTCAATTGTGTTTCGGATTATTTGCATAAGCTTTTAATACAAACGTATATTTCGATTTATTGTAGACAATTTCGTTTAACGATTTGTCAAAATGCATAATCCGTGCACTATAATGAATGTGTAAGTATTTTTCTCTATGCACACGTATGCACACTTTGCTGATGATATGATTTCAATTCATTCACTCTTTGGGTTGACCTGCTTATCATTTTACAAAAATAACGAAAAGACTGTCGTTTTTTTTTCTTTTTATTTTTTTAACACAAATTTACAACTGCACCAACAGCTAACAGATACAATGGACAAGGGTATACTGCAGCACCGCATACAATTCATCTAATCTCAATGTTGAACGCTCCGATATGTGAAACTCGCCTATCAGTTTAACAGATAGGCGATCAAAATTTAAATGAAAAAAAAAAAAGAAAGTACAGTCGTTATACAATAATAATATGTTCGTGCACATGTATCCACTATTGATCTTAAAATTTTTGTGAATAAAAATAAACAATTATTTATTTAGGTATATTATATTAACTAATGATTTTGCACGTTTATCGTTTAAATTGATATTAAAACACGTGCGATTTAATCCATATGTGTTGCTGTTGAAAACGTGGGATTATGACATTGGATGTTTTTCTCTTTTTTTTTTCAACTATTTTATAAATTTAAATATAAACTTTTGTTTTCGAAAACATATTTTTTTGTTATTTTGCAATCTATCTAATAAGGATATCTTAAGGTTTTTGTAACTAACTAATGGAGGTTGTTGTCCCCTAATGCTTATATATATGTGCTGTTTTTAAATAAATAAATGGGTAGCAGACATAGTGAAAACCTGAAATATAAATCTTCTAATACCACAAAAAAAAAAAAAAGAAGGATAAGAAAAATCCTTTGTTAGGGATTAAAAATTCTTAATCGCTTTGGCGAAATCACCTGTTACTGGTAGCCTAAAATGAAGGGATGAGAGTTAAAGGACTTAATGAATCTCTAAAATGCACGCCCTATACGCTAACCAAAAAATTCTTTTGTCTCCTGTTGCCAAAAAAAATCGAAAAAATTTAAATTCTCCTAATTTTTCATCGACCTAGATTATGAGCCGCATCTTTTAAGAGCTCTTCTAACTGCTTCAGTAAACGAGGAAAAAAAAAGAAAATTGAATTAGACCGTATTGCGTGGAAGCCGAGAGTTTTATCTAAGAGAAATATCGTCACAATATTTTTAGGAAAACTGTAGGGTAAGTTGCGAAAAATTTCAACGATGGAAAACGGATTTCGGTCATTGCCTAAACAATCTTTAATATGAACTGTCCTTGCTGAATTTCTTGCCATACCTAGATATATAAATGTCAAAATAGTTTAAACACTCATAATGCAGTTTTCATGTTAAACATGCAAAATAATAATCTTAGTACATCCATGTATACACATGTCATCGATAACGAGAAAAACGGTTTGCACAATTGAAAAACATTGGCTTTTTGCAAGGATTTCCATGTCAAACATGGCCATAATAATCACTAATAAAATTCACAAGGATTTTCATATTTTCAAATGGTTTGCGCATATTTTCGTCGTCCGCAAATAACGATATGCATACACGTAATAGTACAGTATACCTATATGCATTTATATAGAAACGTAAACGAAGGTTTTTAATGCACATGTTACCCGAAGATGCATAAAGTTTGTATTAATGAAATCTGAAAGAGTAGACCGAAACGAAATGACGAAGAATAAGAATTGAACCTGTTGCTTTAGTATTGTACGAGTAGCGGAGGGAAAATATAATATACACACGCAAACACACACACACACACCTACACACGCACACACACACAACCAGAAATAGACATGTACGCGTATGTAAAAGATAAAATGAAATAAGTCTTTTTCCTTAACAATTAAAATGGAAATTTATATGTAAAGCTATATGTGTTACGCATGCAAAGTAAGACCTGGCAGCTTTGACGCGGCATAACTTGCACTATTGTTCGCTAATAGCATGTAGTGTCAAATATTAGAATGTGTTTCTCTGCTATTGATTTGTTTAGGTTATATTATATTAAACAAACAAATCTATGGCATAAACACAAGCATAAATCTCAAAAGCAGACATACACATAACAACATTGTTAACGAATATATGTTGAGTTATATGTATATATATGCAATTATGTATATATATAGCTATACTATATAGTTACATATTTATAACTATATATATATATATATATATATATATATATATATAACTATGTATTGTATTATATTATTCTAATATCATATTGAGTCAGTTATACGCTTTATCGTGGATGTTTGTTTTTTTTTTCCCCTCTATTGCTAGACCCGAACAGTAAGTAAGTGATTATGGAAGTCTGTCTAAAACTGTCATCACATGCTTGCTAGTTTGTGTCTTCTGTGATTACGGAGTTCATTTTCCATTAATTGCAATATTTCACCATTTTTTTCTCTTTTGCATTATTTACTCCATGTCTATTAAGTATGCGTAATAATTTTTCTGAAAAGACGGACATTCTTTACATAGGGAATTACTTTCTATTGCTTGTACACATGTAGCAGCGATGCCAACTAAAATGTGAAATCGATAATTGTAGTTTTCATAAAATTAACTGTTACCGTAACGGCTCATATTGCGTAAAGTTAAAATACTAAAACGCAAGAAAGCAGTAAAGTGAATGATTCCTTCCATCCATTTAAAATAAATATAAGATTATATGAATATATGGAATTTCTAAAATCATTTAGGCATTGGCCCATGTCTACTCTGAACTTCATGTAAAAATCGAAACATTTTCGACACATATTGCCAAGGATGCATCATAATACCATAATGGTTCCAGGAATTTGTTACATGACTTTTGGGTGTTCAAATGGTTTTATATGAAATGGTAGTGTTTCGAGATGTGTAGAGTGTACTATATCGTTTGGTGCTGGCATGAAAGATAGTTATGGAATAATAAAAGTAGAACTTTAATTCTTTAAAAACATACAAAGTTATAGAATGTCGTAAACTTAACTTCCAATTTTCACGTATTACTGGGCACTTGGTTATGCATTTCTCGAAACTACAAGATATCATACGTAAATAAGAATGGATAATAAATGTTAAATAAAAATATAGTATATCGACTCTGTCATCAATATCGAGCAAAGTAATAAGCAAATTGCATGTAGCTGTGCGGTGAAAAAAGAAGGTAAAGAGAAAGATAACTTCAAAGCGAACGATACCTCTCAGCAATTTCAGCGTATGAAAATGGCAGCGTAAATGGAATACCTGCTTGGAAGAACTTCCGAAGCATGTGTTGGTATCTGCTTCAGAGATGCGTGAAGTAGTTAGAAATCACGGCTGTATTACTTTACCGGCGTCGCTGCAACCTTCGTCACAATGCTTGAGTACGTAGCGAACCGAACAAAAGCTTTGATACGAGCCGTCTTTAAACAATCTGGTACATCATACGTTTGGAGTGTGAGTATATGTGAAATTAATGGTACAGATGTCTATAACGCTATAATGATCGGTATGAGTAGACCATAACCCAAAATATATATGATTTCAGTTAAAGTTTGTATGATTCTTTGATTGTAATATTTAATCGTAATCGAGGTAATATTGCCTGAGGTTTCATACCTAAATCTACTTAAATGCTTAGCAGGAACTGGTCTTTGGCGTATCCTTAACAATCAATGATCGTCTTAACGTAGATAAATAATAATGGATTAACAATTACACTCGATTCGTATATGCAAGAAAGTGAGAAAATCACAATCAAGAAAAAAAAAAAAACGAAATTTCGAGGCTTCGTAATGCTGGTTGGATATCGGAAAATATATTATATTTGAGGATTTTTATCGAGGTGTGGGCTTTAATTTATAAGCGACAAGTAAAATATTCAAGTTTTTTCTTTACTCTTATCCTTGCAAGATTTGAAGCCAATCTCTTAATTTCGGAGAATGCTTATAACACAGATTAGAGAGGCCAGCAAATTGACGTGTCATCTCGAACTCTGAATTGCCTTACAGCTGTCGATATCGAATAAATTCGATCAAATAAATTGATGGCTGTCGATTGTCGGCGATTTTTTTTGACTTGAATTTTCAAGTCGGTGAAAACATTAAAGCAGCAAAGTTTCTCTTCAGCTGAATAGTTGAAAATGCACTCTGAAATTATCGCAATATGAGATAAAAGCTAATAAAGAAATTAGAAGCTGTAACTCAAGCGTTCGCGGATAAAGGTATTAATGCAATGAAAGAAAAAGGTTTTGGAATACATGAGCTCTGAATAATAAACCCATTAAAAACATCAATAGGAAGCTCTACAGGGATATGTTTTAAATAGAACCTTTCATCGGTGAAAACGTTCTACTCAAATTCTGATCAGGCGGAAATATATTACAGAAAACGTGAATGTTGGTCCTTTTAATTCATAAACCACTCAAGCACAATTGAACGCAATATTTACGATCGAGTAATCGAGGTAATTTTCTCTTTTTAATAAGCCCTTTTACTCGAAGGTTGTCCTCTATAGCGATAAGGCGCACGGGATAAGTAGTGACCGCAGCCCAGTCGATGTCTGTCTAACCTGTAGGTGCTATACTGAGCCCTAGCCTTAACATAGCTACGAGCAAATGGGATCTATTGCACTGAGATTTGAAGCTTCGAACCATGACCTGGTAGTGGCAACTCTTATCCTCACTCTTAACTTTTCGAAAACGAACTCTAATATATCGTGTGACGCAATTAACTGTTTTACATACGTCCTAATCGTTTTGTTTTTCTTGCTCGATTGCGTAGCTTCAAAGAAACCTTTTCCTGCGTAAATCGAGTGATTGGTGTATTATTTCGTATATTGCATTGAGTTATCACTGCCGAGATGGATGTTTCCAAGAATTGCAGATTTACTGTTAAACAAATATTTAAATTTATATGTTTTAACAGAATTTTATTACAATCTCAAACCCGCATTTTTTTTTTGTTTTTGTTTTTTAACAGTTGTTATATGAGCGCTAATTTTAGTCTGGCTTTATCTAATGAAAAGTGTAGGAGGGTGCATGTTGCCGTTTTCCCTTTCTTTTTTTTTTTTTTTGTTTGTATGACGGTTTTTATGAAGTTTGTCACGGAACCTGCATTAGGTTGCACAGCACCCTGGACGCATAATACGTGATTTTTTGCATTTTATGCCTACGTTATCGGCGATGATGACGTAAATAAATTCAATAAAGAATGTTACATATGCGCAGATCAGTATAAGGGCTCTTTATAGATAATATTTAGTTTTAAACGGTCGCAAAACCTGTTTTCAAATGTTTCGATCGCATTACACCACGATTTCCATTTTATATATACATATATATATTATATTTTAGATATAACGAAATAGATTAGCATAAAATAATTGTTCTACTTCTATGAAATTATTTAGTAATTAATATGAAAATGTGAAGCATATATAAAAATAAATTCAGCAAAAAAAAAAGAAAAATTATTTTAAATAAGTTTCCATTTGAATGAACGAAGAAGTCGGAAATATATTTTTTCTGAAAGTCACTTTTATGAGTACTGAATAATACTAAGATTTGTTGTACGTTTTATAAAAGGAGCGGAAGTGAAAAATTTATTGTCCACTTTTTAGTTTAATAAATTCAAACTTTTCATGCCCTACAATATATTCGTAGTTTTCTACTAGAGCATATTACATCCAGACAACATCCAGAAAAACTTGAGATAAATCCATCGCTTTTCAGAAACACTCTCTGAATCGATTTACGCTTTTCTGCCCCTCTGTCGATTTGCGGGTCTTGTTTTCTTATGCTCAATGGACACAACGCAGTGATTGATTCAACCTATTAAAAATGGTACAGGTTGGATGGCTTTTTCGACCACATTCTAGGCGAAAATTCGTCATATGACTAACTATAGGATGGTCTGGGGCCCATTATAGCGTTTTTACTTGCTTTTTGTACTATGAAGTATTCTTTTAAGTTAAGATTATTAGGAAATTTCTAATGCAAGAAGATTCCATTCCGATACGAAAAGAAATTAAAAGCTTACAAATTTTTATCGCATTTATATAACTTTGGTGAGCGTATTGAAGGGGTTTTCGCCAGGCAGCCATGTCACTTATTAATATTAATTGGGAAATTCGCAATGTTCTTTGCTATTTTAGCGATATGGATGCATTTATTGATGGACTTTTCATGTAAAAGAGACTAACTTGTTAGCTTATCAGCGAAACCTAGACCGAGCCGATGCTCATGTATGTTTTACAACCTTATTCTGAGTGTAGGTTATTAGTTTAGTTAGTGTACACTGACAAAATTAATACGTACTCAAGTTTCTACGGTTTGTTCGATCTTTACCGTCATCGCCGGAGATCACAGATACATGAATTAGTTTTGTTTGGTTTTGCAACATTCAAGAGATCCAATGAATTGGCTTTATTACTATCCCTCGAACTACTTTCAATTCTCTACTTCAAAACTTCTGGTTGTCTTTTATATTTATTTTAATAAGACCAATCGCTCAGGTGATGTCCGCTGTATGTCTAGTGGAAATTAATGCTTACAAAGAAGACGTGGTAGTCGCGATTCTTTTATACTTTGTCTGGTATTCTAAAAGTCGTAAAAGCTGACTTAAACAGATTTTCTATGTAAACGGATCGTCAACACACACATTAAAACCTCCATTTAAATAAGTGAAAACATTATAATTGGGCTAGGCCGATTATTAAATTCTCTATACCGCAATGTCTAACAACAGAACACAAAAGCTGTGCTCTGTTTTCATAGGAACTTATTACTAGGGCCCTGCATATTAAAAATTAGACCTCTTTACAGATAAAGATTTACTTTCCGAATCGTTTCGTCCGAAATGGTCAAAAATTGAGGTATCGGTTCAAAATTCAGGACGATTAATTTTTATATCAAATTATTATGGATCGACTTTCATCATAACACAGTAAAACTTGGACTTTTGCACCCTAAAAACCCAAATTTTATATAGTGAGTACAACGACTTTTCAAAATAGGGCGTTATATGGTCTAAAAACTGGACCGATCCAAACTATTTTCAACAGCGTTCGTCTTTGGGTCCAGACACGTCAGCGTGCCAAATTTCATAAAAATGTACCAAAAATTGCGACCTATTGTTTGAAAGCAACTCTACATGAACAGACTTTAGATGGACAGACAAACCGATATGGTTGATCGAAAAACAATTAACATGAATTCCGACTTCGACCAATGTTTTCAGTAAAATGAAAATCTCTTAGGATATGCGCGTCATCCTAACTCAGAAAGACTCGTACTTAATAAGGAATTATTTTATAAATGTTTTTTTTTTTTTTTTTTTACTCAGTTAACGCACTGCACTTGTATAGATATATAATATGTAAGTAATCAAGTATGCATGGAAATATGTACACAAGTATGCAAAAGGTATTGGGAAGAAAAAATGTTAAATTAATATAAAAAATTAAAAATAAACAGCTTTAAATTAATACAATTTATTTTTGCTTGCTGGCTTGTGCAAAGCGTTTACATACATATCGATGTACATATACACGTATACATGATATACATATGCACGTATATTGTTAAGATAAATTAATTGGTGTTTACTTATCTATCTACATATAAGTATACTTACATGCATAAATATATATGCATTTATATATATCGAACATGCATCGTGCATATATCTATTCATGTGTATGAGTTTATAAGCAGTAGAAAAATTTTATATTGCAAAACTATGTACATATGCTTGCAATTATATGCATACACCTCTATATGTACGTACGTAAATACTGCCCCGGAACGACACGGCATGCTAAAATGTATATATAACATATATGATATATGTAAGACCATTACTTTTGAGATGTTCTGATGAATTTTTCAGGTGAATGATGCGAAACAAATAATCAATCAACCAGTTGGTTTTAAAAGACAGACGTTTCATTTATATATAGTATATATATAAGCAAATGAATGTTAACATGACCACAGTGTACATGTTCGTGTGTATATTTAGAAATATATATGAGTAAAAAAATCACCCACATATGTGCGTATGTTTTTTTTTATTATATATAAAACTTTTGCACATAATATAAATTGTGTGCACATATGTATACTTGAAATCGTGTCCATAAGGTGAGTTCATATATCTATAAACGTTTACGTAGTATTTGGTACTGTTGTGTATTGCCAGATAAAATTGAAATTGGCAATAGACACGAAAAAGGAAATATATATGTGTGTTTGTCTGCTCTAGTGGGAAATAGAAGATTGACTGAAAAATTAAATTTCAGGCAAAAAAAAAAAAACGATAACAAATTATAACCCAACGTAGAAAAGCTAACATGAGTTTTCATTCCATCCAATATATATATATATACACATATATATGTGTGTGTCGATTATATACATATATATTTTTTTAATTATGCGTCATGTGTATATATTTTAACATTTTTCAATTTGTGGCTCGTAATTGAAATGCCAATGAAACACATACACTCTTTCAAATAAATACTGACATAATACATTCACTAAATCGCATTTCTCTTAAAGTAAAACTTAAATAACCATCTTTTTACCTCAAACTGATACTGCATATGTAATAAAAAATTCAGAATTCTTTTACTAATTGTATTGATAATCGGTTAACCGACCAAACCCTCAAGAACAAATCTTTTATACGAATCTAATACACATTCCAGTGCAATTTTATATCGATATTTAAAATAAGATTTTTGATTTAAGAGGGAATCGTATCCTTATTGCACTCTAATCTGAAGAAATTATTCAAAATTGTTCACATCAAAGTTGGGCTTTCCGATAAAATGTTTGCGGCTTTAACGGCGGAGAAGCGGATGAAACCTGGCTAGGGTGCTTTAAATTAATGCGATTAGGCGGGTCCTCACTAGCCTGCGACTGCCCCTTTTTTGCAGGATTCACAACCCATTACACTAATCCCATGAAATATTTATATATAAACATGATCAGAGCCCGCTATTTTTACCGCTACATGCATAGAATATCGAAAACCATCGCAAAGGAAGGCATAAAGTCAATTTTGTAAACCCATCCAAAGGCATCAGATACTCATTGGTCAACGAGAAGTCCACAGTTATTACATAACTAAAAACATCAGATCAGGCAAGGTCGACAATTCTATACCCTACACCACATCGTTTAATATAATTCTTACTTTTGCGATAAGATATCAATGATTATACCTTCCTTCCATGTATGAGCACATTTTTAATGTCAGCTCTTATATGGGACGTGACTAAAAATTAGGCTCTGTTGGGTTCAACACAGGAGAAGAAGATGGAGAGTAGGTCTATCTTAAGTTCTTCTTGATATTGCATATATTCGCACAAACTGTATATATCCTTGTATCACAAAGCATGTAGAGTATACTAATACATTTTAAAGCAAGTCGACAACGACTACACTGATTCGTTTAATACAGTTACTCGTTCGTATTGTTAACAGTACACCAAACATTATCGATTTTTTTCCATGTAAATTCGTACTTTTCATGAAATCCTGCATATTCTAGTAATCCTTATATGCGGTGTTATCCAAACAATTGACTTCCGTGGTGCAAAGGTTGATTTCTAAATTTCTATTATGAACTGAGTTTCGCAATGAAATATTAAAAATTATATCTTTTTACCATATAAAGATTTAGTTTTCTAAGGAAATTTTTACAGCCTAACCAAAGTTTTCATATTAATTTTGAATATTCCAATACTATTACAGAGCGAAGTTTGTGGAGAAATTTTGCAAATTGCAAGATTTTTGCACTGCGTTATATTGGCAGTGGGCGATCCAAATCATTTTCAATAGCGCTCGTTCTTGGGTCAATCCCTGTCAGTGTGCCAAGTTTCATCAAAGTATCTCAAGAATCACGTCCTGTAACTTGGATACAAATTTACATGGACATACATCGGACGGACAGATAGGCTAAGGTAGATAATTAAATGAATAGAAAGTGGGTATGTCCTAAAACTTACTGCGTGTTACGCTCGCATGTCGGCACAAACTTAATATATCCTCTATTAGAAGTGGTGCTCGGTATAACGACATGTTACTCATTCGTTCCTTTTTCTCATCATTCTATCAAAACTAAAATGATTTCTTCATTTATTTATGGAGAAAGTACTTTCAAAAAATTGTTTGGCTTATATTACGCATATATGAAAAAATTCTCATTTTCTGATTATGTATACGTTAATGTATATACCTGTAACGAGCATTCCCATCTTCGTGTTGTTCACTAAACAAATTGAATAGCAAAACTGTCTACAAAAAAAAAAAATGTATTTACGTTTTATTGATTTTAATAATTTATTTGCAATTAATTTTAAATATTTTTAACGGTAAAAAAATTACTATTCAATTCTTTTTTTTTTTTTTTTTTGAGCAGAAAACATAAAAAGCTCAAACCATAATAAATAGAAAGTTTTAATTTAAATTTTAAATGAACGAGTTAACTGTTAAATTATTTACGCATACATGTGTAGAAAATATTGTAAACAGTTTCACACTGTTTCTTGCAAATTACTTATTAATGAAAGTTTTTATTAAAAAATCTGCACATAATTAAAAAATAAAAAAACCTATATATATATATATATATATATATACGTATATCGATATGTTTTTTTCCAAGCCTCTATAAAGAGTGGCATGCGAAAGACGAACCGAATTGAAAATATTAAAATTGCCCTGATTAATTCGCGAACTCTGCTCAAAGTTTGAACTTTGGCAAGAAATGAATTTAATTGGTTTTAAAGCTTACGTAAATTTAAACCTCTCTGTACACAAATTTCACTGATGTTCCACTAAAGCGGCTAAAATCATCTACGAAGAATTTTTTTGTTTTCATAATTCTAGATTTTATGGACTTTCTCTTCACTTCTGACTAATTAGTGGTTTCCTTAAAATTATTTTATACGTACTTCCGTCCTTGTAATCCTCTCTACCGATAACCATTTCTAATCATCCCTTTTGCCTGCGCTGAAGGCACACTCCCTGACGGGCAATATAAAAAAAAAAAGGGAAAAAAATAACTGGAAGCTGCCTCTCGATAAGGATATTTGGCAAAGGGTGAATTTTGGAGCTGTTTAATGTGAGCACCTACCTGCCACACAGCGCCCAAGGTACGACCATAACAAGCGAAAAGGATTTTGTTGCGCGATGCATAAGACTGGGCCGATGCAGGTAAATCCCATATTGACACTACATGGAGTAATGCTACCTGAGATTCCGTCACATTGAAAGGGAATCGTTCATGCTGAGCGGCTCTAAACTGCTCAGAGTGTTGATTTTACCTTCTGTTGTCAACTCATAAGTTAAGTAATGTACCCAAAATTGATTAATGCGGAAACTGTCGTCTTCTACTGCGACGACTTCAGATTACACACAAGTTGATTTGACAAAAATTGGAATAGATCGGCTGAGAAGCTTTGGTGCATTTACCGTAGAGCATGACAGTTAACTCGCCCGACTACTGTTTGCCTTATTTTCCACGCAAGACTTCTAACGGTAAAAAAGCTCATTTCAAGAGATGCTTGCGAAAATCACTTCGATCCAATTCTTGTCCACAGAAAAGTTTTCCAAAAGGTTTACGATGGTGACATAAGCACTTGCAGACATGAGTAGCCGAGTAGGTAAGAATCATGACTGCCAAGTCTGTACTGGCGCGGTAAGTTATATTTGGTCGTGCGATCGTGACAAAGCTGCGCCTCCTCCGTCCCTCTCCCATTTTCTTCCACCATTTTTGCTTTTTACATTCATTGGGTTATGCACGCAGTAGGGAATGATTGGTCATGCAAAAAAAAAAACACTCTATCGGAGAAAGAACGAAAGAAAATTTATAATTTCGTTTGATAAAATTTATTTGAAACATAAGGGAAATAAGTTTGAAGCTCTTATTTTCTAGCCAGATTAAGATCGAGTATCAGCAAAATCGATCCCATAAATTTGAATTTTTTGCAAACAAACATTTAGTATAGAAGAGCGGAGGCCATTATTTGATGCTGCTTCCATTAGATTCCATTTTGTATGCACTTATGTGCTACCACTCGAAAATTTCATTTGAAACGTTACTCATGAACATCTTAAGCAATGTAATTGTATTCACTGACGGCTGATGTAAAAGTAGGCCTAGACATACTTAAGCACTTACCATTGATAATAACAACAATAACAAATTAGTCACAATATTACTTGAAAATCAAATGTTGTTTGCCCTTTCACATGTGCATGCAATTTATGTCGATGCAGAGTTATCACTATTACTGTTGTCTTATTATCGTTACTAAGTACTGAGAAGTATCTGGAAAATTTATATTTGAAAGAGACCATTTTATGTTAATAATAATAATAATAATAATGATGAGGCGTTTATTACACGCGTTCTTATGGAAAGCATACATGCAAACATGTACGTAATGTTCCTCAAGTGTTTATTTTATGTTGGTTTGCTGTATGTTTGTTTGCTAAATGTTTTGATTATTTTGATAAGAATTGTTTTTGTATTTGTTGTACTTGCTACAATTGTCTCTTTGTCTCTTCATTATAATTCGCAAGTGAAGAGGGTATCGCCCATCTACAATAGACGAAGACAATTTCGAAAAGGACTTCAAGTTGTTGATAACTGGTATGTGGAAGGAAGGAAGTACGTGTTTATCCACGACAGAAGAAAACCATATGTTGTAAGTTTTCTGCTTGAATACAAGAAAATATCCTTAAAATAAAATGATAATAAAAAATTTCTATATTAATATAATGGTAAAAATCATATTAACGCAATTATTTGCGCACTATTAATTTCATTTTTTTTTTTTAATATTAAAAAATGAAAGAAGAAAATAAGAGAAACGATTTCAATTTTTATATTCTAACGACGCGCTTCACTAGCTAAGGGAAATAACATTGCCGTCCCCGTTATCGTTGTCGTACATCAAGGCAATATAGCGAATTTTTATGCTGATATGTTGCTACGTCAGATACGTTTTTTATTTGTAAGCCCTCTGCCGATGCTATTGGCAGCGAAGTGTTTTATGCTTTCATGATGAGTCTTTAGTTTGTCTAATAAAAATTAAATTTTCTTACTGGTGAGTTCAAGGCTGACAAGCGGGGGACAGGTTCATGCGCACCATTAAATAATTTCCGTTTGCAAATGATATTTCTGCATTATTTGGATGGTGGTAGTAGCAGTTGCTGTTGGTGATGATTTTTATGACTTGAAAAGATGTCGTTGCTGTTAATAATTTATTGATTTGTTTTTAATAACTTTGTCAGTAGCATGAAAAAAAAAAAAAAATTAATAAATAAAAAAAAAAAAAACAAAGCCAACAACATCTACAATGCTATCTTAAAACGAATCTTAAGCACTCTTCTACGAAGGTGAGGTTATGCAAATTGTAATTTCATCCATTTCGTATTTTCATATTATTTTCGGTGACATACAATACTATAAAGAGAAACTTGTTGAAATATAAGATCATCTCAAGTTCCATTTAAATCCGGCAGGCATATGAGGAGTGCACCGAACTATTCTAAAACGATGTTATGGCTTTTCTCGTTTTAAGTTCGTTTTGAATCTTAGAAGTTTTCAAGATTCAGTTAAGCAGGTATCAAGTATACAAATATCATAGGAGTTATCCTTATAGTTTTTCTTTCTCAGTCTCATCAACCAAATGACGAAATAAGGTAACACTTAAGTAGTGAGTTTGCAATAATATAAGCAGTGCACCCCCTTTGCCGTTTTAATCTTAATTAATAAAAGTATGGTACGTTCATCCATTCATCCATCCATCCATCCATCCATCCATCCAGTTCGCTGATATAGTAAAGCGAAAAAAAACATGAAATAATCGATAAATTAAATTTTGTCAACAATCAAGAGGAACCTTAATAAAGATTAAACAAACATATACCATGTCACCTGTGAATCTGCTTATGTATATTTATAGCTAATTTTTATTAATCACATGCATAGATTCACAATAATTTTTTTCCTCTTTTTTTTTTTTTTTTTGTGTTTTTGATCAGAAACAGTTTCTATTTAGCATAACGATCCGGTTAATTAGAAATGCTTACGTTTATCTATAGCAACTTGTCGAAAGACAACATTTTACGGTCGATATTTAATGCTAGAATTGAAATGTTTAGCGGTCTTTGAGTTGCGCTTAATATTAACGGTATTCAAAGCCATAAGTTTGTAAAGTTCACAAAACTCATCTGCGATACCGCTTTGACGCTGTGTGTGAGAAACGATGAGAGCGTATGAAGAACTCTATGAAAATAAAAATTTAGGTTATATTCGGCATGTGCGGCATAGAAAACTGGTTTTAGTTTAAAATGTTTGATAAAAAAAAATAAATAAATAAAAAAACTTTTTGCATGAACTTATTTCTTAAGTTTTTTTTCTCATTTTTTTTTTCTTTTATTTCTAATTCGTTTTTTGTTTTGTTTAATTAATAGCAGTTGCCGAAATCAATTTACTTAATATATTTCTTTCAAAAAAAAAAACAAAAAAAAGGCAAAAAAACTTTGCAGAAAGTTTGGAAAATAAATTTAATTTAGTGATCCGTTTAATCAAATCATCTAGAAATACCTGAGACTCAGTACATTGCAATCATTATGTAAGATTAGTAGTAGTTTGTATTGTAGTGGCATGTGTTAACTACAAACCGATTGCTTATTGAAAAATGTCCAACGATTAATCGGGACTTGAATAACAGACAATTGCAAAATTCCTTTGAATAACGGAAAAAGAGGATCGATGCGTGCAAATAACATGAAACTTTTGTCTACTTAATGATATCATTACGAGAGGGTTGTAACGGGCAATGTAGCGCTAACACTTGCACGGTCATCTCCGTTTATATGAGTACAATTTAAATACTATTTAATCGCGTATGAAGTGGGTAAAGTTTTGTTTGTTCGCTTTAAGTGAACTGAACTTTGCTTGCGGCCAGACTATACAGTTTCATTACATTGATTTCCTTTGTGTGAAAGAAACAAAACTAGGATAAAATTAACAAGTTAACATTTATTCCATTAGCAAGTAATAAAGTATTGGCTTTTTGTAATTTGTTCTGACTTCAATAAGTCCGTAAGATATTGATTTCATTTCCATTTCGATTTTAAAGAGGCTTTCAACAGTTAAATGAAAGAGAAGGACTATTTTATTAGGAATCCTAGCTATGGAGGCTAAAATATTTAAAGTAACTTTGTTAGTTAGTTTGCGGTTGTAAGTCATTAAGGCGGACTAGGAAGCCGAATCTATACGCAAAAGTTGAGTTTGGCTAACATTAACTTCCGAATGAGCTAAGTCTAACGTGCGTTATCCGTACAGCACTAGCATAAAGAGCCCGTTTAAGTTGCCAGTTGTTCATTATAAGCTTAGAGAAGTATTAAATTAAATTAAATGATACGCCTTGTCGACGCCGCGCTCGATTTAGACATGAAAATATGATTTCAATTTCAAAAATTCCATTTGAAGGAATGAATTGGATTTGCCAGTCATCCTTTCTCTCTCACTCATTTTACATTAAAAATTAACAACAAAAAGAGGCATTTTACCTTTTTCCCATCGTACAGCTATTTAATTACAGTTTTAAGTTGGCTCTTAAATTAAAACAAGGGTTCGCCACAAATTATGCTCTCTACTGTGTAGGAAAGGCGGCGTACGTAAAGATGTTCCTTACCTTGTACGATTGTCAACAAGACGGGATTAGTTTACTTGAAAACGTTTCGTATACCAAGGAAGCGATGCAATGTAAAATGAAGATCGAATGCTTTAAATTCACTTAAGAAATTTTGAAATTCTGATTGCTAGGCTCTTTTTGCGAAACTTGGATCACGACAGCCTTTACCTTTTGGGGCCTCTCCCATATAACAATTTCTACGGGAAATATGACTGATTAGTTGTAGGTTGATGTACGGTGTGATGGTATAGGATGGCCTTACCCGACTGCTGTGCTTGTTTTATCCGTGGGAACCCACGTAAGCACCAGATGCCATCTTTTCAGAAATTAACGACTTAAAAGCGTAATAATTTGGAAAGAAAATTGTTGGTAAATCACGGCATATTTTCCCGTTCTCCCTCCCTACTGCTTTGTTTCGTTCACATATCAACAGAGTTGAAAGTAAAGAAAGATCACAGTTTCTTTTTCGTTGCAAATTGAAAATATATTCAACACACACACAAATTGTGTGCATATTTATTTCGTCAAATAGTTTGTAACACCCAGAAATTAATTTGCATAAACTCATATATTATTTCTTGATCAGTATAAAATGCTGAATAAATCTAGGGACGTATGTCCTTAAGAATGTTTTTTTCTCACTCTCTCCTTGCGGTCGCAAAATTTATGTCATCAAATTACAAATTTGATAAAAACAATGTGAGATTGTCGTACACAGATGAATGTTGAAATGGAAAAAAACCATCTCTGCTTTCAAAAATAAAAAAAAAAATAAAAAAAAAATTGAATTTTATTCATATCGTTCATGAGGTATGCGAAACATATGAAGCGTTAAACAGTCGCATATATATTTAATGGAAATACTCTCCCAAGATAGAAGATGTCGGTTATGTCTACTCAACATTGCAGAATGTCGAACTTTCGGATGTAAAAAATTCGATCATAGCCGAATATAATTTTCGTACTTTTATTCCTCTTAATTCGGTTAAATGCATTTTTCGACGTTTCTGACCAATAAGATATTCCGTTGCAATTAAATTACGTATAACAAGCCATGAGTTTGCAAGTAATCGTCAGCAAAGAAAAGGTTTCCCTTGAAGAGGTTTGTTTCCATTTAGCTACAATATACTGCCTTTGATTGTTTTAATTATAATTACTTTTTCTTTATGATATTTTGAAGAGAGATGTTGCGGTTTATTGTAGGGAAGAGCGTAAATATCGTAACGCGTTGGCAGGATAATTCAAGAGAAAAAATGTAAATACTACGGTAATGGTGCATAACAGTTTGATTGACATGTCGTTGACTTGATGTCAATTAATCTGAACGACATGCGCAATAATCAGTAAAACAATGTAACGCGACTTCCGTGTTTTGGTCCAACGTATGCGAACGTCACTGTGCTCTAAATTGACGACACAGAACGGGACTGAAAATGGACGGGTGGCTAAAGCAAAAGCCAACAAGAAAGCTGCTGTAAAAACGCCTCATAAATGTGTATGTTTTAATAGGCTCAAAGTGGATTTTAATTTCATTTTATTCATTCTGACTTGATTGCATGTTGTTCTTCATTTGCTCGATCATTGATTTGCTGGCAGTGCCATCAAACAGCTTCTCGATTACCATGAGCAGATGAAAGGGTGGATGTAATAGTTTCTAACACCGTTAGCGATGCTGCTGCCGTTGAATTCATAACATTAACAGCAGGGGTTGAAATCCCCGGCTTGAGATTAAGGGAAAATAGCTGCAAATGTTTACTACAATTTGCGAAATTTTATTATGTCAGAAACCCTCAGAGACCGGTTGATTTACGTGGTTCAGTGAATACCGGTGTGTCGGAACAGTAGGCAGCATGTGTTGCATGCTTTCGTATATATACATATGTGTATATGTGTATTTATATATTCATATGTAGGTATGTTTATGCGCTGGTTTTCGGTAAACAAGGTGGGCGCTCAAGTTACGCGCATACTTACACATATAACTTATACACACATACATATATATATATATATATATATATATATATATAGCATATTATTATGGTAGCAGCAGCTGTACGCGACACTAATGCGCATTATTAGACACGTTACTTTGCACGCACACAGGACTCTGTAATATTGTCTACGGACTTCCGTTATAATAGAAAAAAAAGAAAAAAAATAATAATAAAAGTAAAGACTGTTAAGAATAGAATTTACTTACGCCTGAATTCAGTAATTTTTTTTTTTTTTATTTTATTTATGCATTTTATATTTGCTGATTTGGGGGAATCATCTTTTAAGTAATATGCTTTGATTGTTCCCACGCCTGATCTCTTCAAGTTTCTCATTTTTGTTTTTGTGGCTTTGACAATCATATCGGTACGCCTGAGTAATTACATAATTATTTGGTTATTGCTTTTGTTGTTGCTTTATTGTCCTTGTTGTTGTTGTTGTTGTTGTTGTTGTTGTTGTTGTTGTTGTTGTGCGGTACAAGTAGGTTGTCAATCCGTCCATCTGGCTGCAGAACAATGTTCGATGTATATAATGCCAGAGGGTTTCGCAGGCATTCACTTACTCGCATACTAACCTCAGTTGGGTGTAAAATTTAGCACTTGAAAGCTAAAGTTAAATGCATTATTATGGATTTGCCAAAGTCACGCAATTCACAGGTATGCGCAACATTGAGAAACACACTAGCGTCCAATACGAACATGAAGGGGACAGAGGCAAAACGGTGAAACAGACAGGCTAATCCTTTTCTTTAAGGCAAACAATTAGTTACGCTCATTATCGTACATTTTGTTGTTCGATAGTAGAGCAGAACAGTAAGTAAGCAGAGAACAGCCCTGCCATCGTGGGAGTATTTTACGAACTTCTGGCACAAGACTGCTACTGAAGGAGTTAAAGAAACAAACAAAATCTATAAAAAAACTAAATTGATTCTACCAAGAAATTGAAACTTTAAAGCGAACAACAATGCAAAGTGAAAGACGACGAATGAAAGGAGAATAAAAATGTAAGTAACATTTTTTTTATTATTTGATATAAGTCCTGAGCAGCTTTTTTTCGTTTTCTTCCTCTTACCTTCCTCTTACTATTTTACACACAATCATATTTACTTACTGTTACTGTTACTGTTACTGTTGTGTAAAGGTCGTGACTTGGCGCTTCAGTTGTTGTAAAGCATTAGTCAAAGTCAAAATGCATGCTCTGCGTTTACTTAATGTCTGCAAACGATCAAATTGCACTTTTTATTCAGGCACGAGTTGGACTTTTTCCTTTTTTTTGCATTTAGAATTTATGAGTTGCTCTCTGTTGTCATGGTCGGTGTTTTACTCTGCCTTTTTGTGTTACGCATGCCAAAATTTATTTAAAAACTCATAATTCAAGAGATTATCATTAAAACCTGTGGGAGGACAATCTTCTCACAAGATCATATTCCGCTGTCACTGCACTTTTCACTTTTTTTTGTTTTTTTATACCACGGGGGGTAATATCAGATTTGCCAAATATTTGAAACGCAAGCAAATAGCGTATCGGAATCTCTGTAACGCATACATATATCTATGTATATATATATATATAAATATACTTGATCAGAATGGATTCGTCTGAATACTCTTGTCGTTCATTCTTAAATTGCAATAACGATAATGATCAAAAAAAAAATGAAGAACGTGTATGTAATCGAGCGAATAGATAAGATTCTCGCCCTATCTTGCAATCAAATATCGTGTGCATGCTAGCGATGGGTATTAAAAAATTCGGTGAAAACTTAATATAAATCCTTTCTCGTTATTGCGTTATTTTACTCTTCTTCGGCCTAAGCCGAAATTCTGTTAAGTGTGTGCAAAGCTTAAGACACGGCAAAGCGAAATGATAATTGAGTGTTTAGGTGTTATGAGCTCGTATGAAAGATTACATAGTTTCTCCGTCTGATCTTGAAGATCATACTACGATTCGTTGGAAGCTTAAGGTACGCGAATATATTTTGCTTAATCGAATATTTCAGATGAAACAATTCACAATATATTCTGTAAAATTGCTTAAAGATATCAATTATTCCATGCACTTTATTTTGCATTCTGATCCAATTGTTACTAAATTCGTCGCGACAATGTCTTTTATTGACATCTAATTTTCATCTTCAAGTCATCTCTCAAGTCTTTGCTTAGAGCAAGCTTAACTGATGCAAAATATCTCAAAAAGGGATAACTTTATGTTACACTTACTTTAAGGCAAATTTTATTCGCCGCTTTTATTAACATTCCCTGCCGCGCGAATTGGTATTCTCAATAAACAAAGCTTACCCCTTGCAAATATATATTTACGACCTTTATAACTAATTTCCCATCCTCTATACAAATTTAAATGATGTCCTCAATTTCTGACAAACAAACTGTTGCCAAACTTTTGCATATTTCCGGCGATCTAGGATATATTTTCTCTCTACATGCAACCATAGCTTTATATTCATTGGCTTGTGAATGTGTCACTGCGTGAGCGTGCGTACTTGCTTGCTGTTTTCCTTTCTCTTTTTCCCAACCGTTCGTTTGTTTATTTTTATACAGGTTTACTCATAATTTTAATTTATTTCGAAAGTTTTATATATATTAAGAATTTTTTTTTAAAAATTAGTCGAAAAAAAGTCAAGTGATAGTGTTTTCATATCTTACACCATTCGGGCGGCATGATATAGTAAACTTGGACATATGTTCTCAAAACTCGGAAGCGCTTAATATACCTTCCGATCTAGAACGGTTTCTTAAATCAGTTTAACCTCGTCTCTCCGTCCGTCCCCGTATCGGGGATTGCAAGCAATCGATGACTTGAATTTGGAAACAACTATATAAATGTAGCTACTTTTTTGAGACAATAAATCGTGAATTATCTTAGACGAAGTGCTGTAGGATACTGGAACTGGATTTGAAAGTGAGCCAAGCCCGTTTAGTAATAAAAAATACCTTTTTTTTTTTTTTTTAGTTAGCACATTATAAACACTACCGGTTAATAAACTTACTTTAAAAATATATATATATATATATATATATTTATTAGTGCTTGCCATCATTTTTAAGTTTATTGAAATACATTTAGAAAAAAATGGACTTGCCCCATTTTCAAAATAAACGGCTCATGTAATGGTCTGCCTTGCTTTCATTTGTGGTAGTTGAATTCCTTTAAATAAACAAATATGCACATAAATAACTAAGCAAGTAAACAAATAAAAAATAAATAAATAAATTCCTTATCAAAAAGAAACATTCAGTACGCTTTGGCCGAATGGAAAGGAATCACTAATGATGAAATCTCTACTGCAGTGGGTTTCTCCAATTGCTCTCTTCCAGCAAGTAGTATAAGAATAAGAATTTTCTGTTAGTAAAATACAACGAATTTCGTGTTCAAGACACCAGCAATCTTGCTTTGCAACCCAATGAACATAATAATAATATGTAATGTTTCTATTAAAATTTTTTAAATGGTTTCACGTTTAGCATGAACACTTGTGCTATGATGATATCGCATTAATTTTATTCTACCATAGCTGCCAGAGGAGTCCTTGGAATGCCTCGCACAAGTTCGTTGAAGTAGAAAATGCCAAATGTCGTTATAGAGAATAGAGAAGATAGCTGTCGAAGAGAGAATCAGAGGTTTTACACTTTAGTTCACACTTTATTACGAAACGATAGAGAAAATGAATTCCTAGTCGTCTTCAAAAATTTCTTAGCAGAATTTCTTGTGGGCTTTTGCAGTTGCCAGCTAACACAAGCACATTGCTATTTGAAAATGCTTTGACGTTAGAGTTGAAGAGATCAAAATGAAAGGCTGTAACTTGCCGGCAGCTACTCATTTCTCCTAAATAGTCTTTTTGGAGAGCGCATGGAACCACGAGCAAAGAAACTTATTATTGGAATGGGGAAACTCTTTTACCTGTCGGTCTTTCACCTGATGGTCTTTTACCTGACACCTTTCGAAAAATATTCTCTAGGAAATTCTGTCTTTTGTCAAAATGCTATTTTGAAATTCAATTCGATTTTAAACTTTATAGAAGACGTTTTATATTCTTCAATCTTTTTTTTTTTTTTTTTATAAACAATTTTATATACATTTTTATATATTTTTTTTATATTTTATATGTTTTATATTTTAAATGTTTGTATTAAATATTTTTCGCAAACAAATATTTTAAAATTTTGACCATGAAAATAGGCCTTTTCTGTCCAACGTTTCCAACAAACCTGGCAAATAGACGAGCCATTCGCGCAACCATTTCTCTCGACATACCCATGTCCGAGGTCCGACGCAAAAAAGGCCCGATCTATGACGTTCTCATTGAAGAGCTATTTGAGATAAATTGCTTGTACATGGCCGCTATGTTTTCAAAACTAGTAGCGCAAGAAATTCGTCTAATGAATGGACTTATTATCAATTATACTTTAAAAGAGAAACCCAATTTACTTCTTGGTTTGTTCGATAAGTTTAAAGCCGCCGAATTGGCTTACATACAAAAAAAAGATCAATCAATAATATTCGCACAGTCATGCGAAGCTCTTGTGCTATTGGAGAAAAGTGTTCGCCGATATCGTTGGTTACTAGTTGAAATTTATAAGATCGTATTAAATTTATGCGAGAAAGTCCCTTCGACATCGTACAAGACCAACTATGAAAAATGTCGCATTTTCTATAACTACGGTATGTACGTACTTACTTACGGTAAGTAGTTTTAAATTATTTATTCAATGGGATAACAAAGGTTATATATACATAAATTTATATTTCTTCTTTGAGAGTACGATTTGATGAAAGCTATTCACCACCTGAACAGAGCAATGGAAATGTCGCTAAATGAACCTTGGCACGTTGACGATGGCTATGAAACACTGCCGATGAAAGAGAAAATATGCAAAACTTTATCCTCGAAGCTGGCTAACGAGGGTTATGAGCTCATAGCGACGAATCCAAGTGATGCCCAAAAAATAATCCGTTCCGTTATAAGCTGCATAGCGCTAGGTACGAACATAGAGCAATAAACTTAATAAACAATATCAGTAGAAATTGCTCGGACCGAATTTTCACAACTATCTGACTTAAATCCATGATAAGATTTCTGGGGCGAAGGAAGCAAAAAGAGGGGGAATTAAATTTCAATTCCCTATATTCTACAGTTCGTAGATTGCTGATGTAATTCGGACATACATCACATTTTTAGTTTTTCTATATGGTATTCCTTTCTTTTTTAGCTATTTACGGGCAAGTTTATCTCATTCTTTAACTTATTTGCAACTTTAGTATTTTCAATGGACGAAAGACGGACTGCTAAAATGATTACTTTGTAAGTTATCCGATTGTTTTGTTTTTTTTTTTTTTTTTGGGCGGTACAAATTGACTTAAATTTTCTGATTAGTGTAAAATAGATTAAAACCGTTGTTTTGTAGTGGGCATAGAAGAGCACCTTGGACTCTTTGTTCAGGGTCTTGCTATGCTAATTGAATGCCTAATGGCGGATAATAAGTATGAGGATGCTTGGGAGCAATTGGAATTTTTATCTACTTATGTTAATCCTAATGAAGATCGTCAGTCGCAAAAAAATTTATGCATTTACAAATATTTAAAAGGCATACTTTTAATGCAGTAAGCGTACATCACATATTTCACATATAAACGAGTTTGCACTAAAGACTAATACGTTTCAGTTATCAAAAGTTGAAAGAAGCCGTTGAAGAGTTGACGCAGGCTGAAAAGATATCGGTGAGACAATCTTTTAAAACTTTGCAGGCACACACTTTAACTCAGCTTGGGAACGTCTTCTCTAAAATGACATGTTCGTACGAAGCGCAGAGATTATATCATCGGAAAGCCCAGAAAGTGTATAAAGAAATAAATGAGCCACTTCGGGCGAAAGGCGCGTTTTATAAATGCATTGAGGCGAAAATGAATGAAATTTTCCCAACAATAAAACATACAATAAAGCAAAGCGCCACTGTAGATGTCCAAATGCATCGTTTAAGGCATTGGAAACTCGGCTGCGTGCACTTCTGGGAGGATATTCCGAGAATGGTGAAACAGGATAACGGGGACAAATTATTATTTTTATTAGAAGAGATTTAAATTAATCCATTTATTTTGATGGTAGTAAAGTAAATTACGTAATGTTACGTACATACACACGTTTGCATGTGTGAATGTAATAAGAACATGCTTCGTTTTCTTGTTTATGTACCATAAGGTTTATGTGACAGAAGACAAGACAAGACCTCGCAAACCATTTATTTTCTCTTTGTCATTGTATCAAAATATTGAAATTTTCTCGTCCAAAACTTTGGCAAGTCCCAAAAATAAAGGTCCCGTTCCAGCTATTTTATGCAAAAGCTATGGCAGCTACAAATTGACGTACAAACTTGTCAATGTGTATTCGTCCACCTACCACTGGCTGAATTGCTTACAGGGACCACTAAACAGCAAAAACTTGAAAACTTCTAAAAATGCTGATTAAAGGCGTGTGATCGGGGGGGACTAATTCAACACCGATGAAGACGTAGCAAAATATGTTCATCTGTAAACTCCGGGACGCCGTAATTTTAAATAAGGGGTCCTAAGTTTTTTTAACACGCCCGGGGTATTTTGTTCCATTTTCCTTTGTTATATATTATGTTGATCATTAGTTTATAAAGTAGGAACATTTCCGTGGCTTCAGACTTATGCTAAGTATCAACAAAACATAAAAAAAGTTCGTTTCAAAAATATCGCTTGTTTCTGGGTGGACAGAGGAATAGGTGGATGTACAACAGGCATTCGATAGCCGGTATAACTACTTTTGGTTTTCAGGCCAGCTACGCTCCTCGTAAGCATGAAAGAAACTAGTTATCGCCGCGTTCTACTTAGATATTATACCGTACTTTGAATATTTTTCTACAATTATTTTTTATTACCACAGGACACATGACGCTTTAGTCCTCCACAAATATTCTCGATAGGATTGAGGCCGGGAGAGTGACTTGGCCATTCAGCGACATCCAAGTTATCTTCGCTGAACCACGCTTTCACCAAATTATATGAATGTTTCGCCGCATTGCCCTGCTGAAATTTCCGTAGCAGTGGTCTATTTTCTCCACCATGTTTCGCATGTTTTTTAAAAAGCCTAATATGGAATTGTTTTCTTTTGATGGAAGTAAACTTCCTCCCGGATCATTTCCATACAAATTTATTTTTGCTTCGTCGTTGGAGAGTATATTTCGCCATATTTTTTGTTGCCTTCCGATTTGCCCTAATTTTTTTTTCCTCTTCTCCAAATTAACTTCACTGAGCATAGGAATTTTTCGAGCTATTCTTCCTCATATTTGTCGACGAGTAGCTCGCGATTGTACAGCACTCACAATTTCATTGGATGTTGCTCTAGACCACTTGAAGGCATTTCGCTTTTTCAAAATTGTTAAGCGATTATCGGAAACACGAGAATTTTACCTGTTTCGCGCCTCGCAATACTTTTTTTGGGAGGATTTAAAGCATTTGTGACAAAATTATGTGACCGATCTCGTATTACGGCAATAAATTTGTATGTTTTTCCCTGATTTCAAAGCTGATGAACTAGCCATCTTCCTTATCGACTACAGTGATGTGCTCGATCTATGTAATCTAATTATAAAAATTAATTCGTATTACCTTTCCGTCTTAAGAAACACGATTGGCCTTCACAAGCCATCATTACAGCAAAATATTGCAAAACACTTTACTTTTCCCAACTTTAAAGAGGACTCAACTATTTCGCTGTCCAGCTGGAAAACCTACTAAAGCAAAATGAAAGCTTTCAACTTTTTACTGCAAGAAGTAGTTCACGTGGGATTCAAGCAATTGATTTTAGACAGTTTTGCCATATGCAAAAACATTTTGCGGGCTTTTACAATTTATATGCCATAGTACATCTCGCAGGTGTTTTTCGAGGTAGCGGGGATTGTCGTACTCCTTCCGGGGCCCGTATGTCATCCGTTTTTGTCGAATTAAGAACATATGTGGACTTGTTGTCCTAAAAATATATGACCGCTTGTCTGACCGAGATTGCGGCTTTAAAATCCTAATGAAGAGAATTTGCTCGGCAGTTTATTTTAAAAAATTCGTTTGCAAATCCTCTTGGCAATTATCTAAAACGAATTAAAAATTCACCGACACTTATCACGAAAACAAGTACACAGAAGATGAATTATTCAAATTTGGACTTTATTTAATAGAATTGCTTATGAAGTGATGCTTGAGAAATAGTTTGAAATAAAGTAACACGGAGCAGCAGATACGCTCATCTATATATGTCGTAAAGATGAGTCTTCTTTCTATCTTGCATTTACATATCATACAGTAAAGTACAGTACAGTGGTAGTGACACAGTTCGGGCCGAAAATAGCTTCTTTATGCTTTTACTTCACTAAAGTAATATGAAAGAAAAAACAATTTTTTTTTTTTTTATGAAGACGCTAGAGAATCGAATGATTCTAAATATTATTCGTTTATTTGTTTCTTTTTTTTTAACTTCACAATTTTACGATTGCGAATGTCTTTTTTTTCAATAATCTTCATTCTTTTTTTTATGAATATTCATACATTCATAAGGGAGAACGTGAAATACATTTAGTGTAACGGTTTTTAAAGCGAAAACAAGCTTTTCGCTTAACAAACAATAACAACTCGCATCGGGTAGAATTCGTCACATTCACGTTACGCTACATTATCGATTAACGATTGTTCTGAAGACGCTAGTCAGCGTCATAATATTTATGAATATATAATTATAAAGGATAACACACTGAATAGAAGCAGAACATGCTTCCACATGTTTACATATGCACACATATATGTATAAATGTACTCACGCAGGAATAGAACAAACTATAAACACATTCGGAGATTCTCATAAAAAGTTGTTAATATTGTATGTTATCTCACTTTCGTTTCAAGTGTCCATAAATTTTTTGAAATAACAACATTTTGTCATGTTGTGGTTTTTTACAGTTATGATTTGTTTATTTTGCGGAGGGTTGGATTGGTTGTGGATTTCGTCTTTTTTTTTTTTTCATAAACTTTCATTTATACGAATGCGTAAATGGATGATGATGAATCTAAAATGTTGCTTAATGGTGGGGTCGTTTCTCTTTTCGCTTGTTATAGAAATTTATGCATCTAACTAATATTAGTCAGCTGTTACGTTTCTCAAATCGGAAGAATATTGATGAATGCATGTGTGTAGATTAAAAAATGAAATAAAAATTAAAAAACCATTAGTCTCTTTTCACTTTTATGGTATTGTTATATTTAATTTTTCAATATGATTGATATACTTAACCATATTCTTGATGAAATGAATAAAAAAATTATACTGGCTTTGAGACGAACCTTAAGCGGATGAATACATAAGGCAAAGTAATTTTTTTTAGATTGGATCTAATGGGTTCATTCTTCTAAAGAACTTTTGAATGTTTTGCACATTATTTGACATCGAAGATGTCCTCGCTATCGTTCCTAAGTCGCATCAATTAAGCATTTGCAGTCTTTGAAATAATTACTACAATTATTATAAAGAGTATCTATGCTACAACTTTGAGTTATTGAAGCACAATGGCGTGCACATAATACAGGTACCTGACCATTGAGGTCAGACACCAAGACACTCAGAAGGTCGACTGTCTAGCTAACAGGGGAGCGCCAAGGGCCCGAAACAATTCTGCGGTGTACGAGGAAGCCTTATTAACAGGCTGGCATCACACAGGTGCACAGAAAAAGTCGGAAAGAAATTTATAAAATCTTCCGATAAAAAACATAAGCTACTGTACCTGAAAAGTAGCGACGAGATCATCGCCTTCTACGCAGGTCATAATTTCCTCAAATATCACCTAAGAAACATAGGTTCTTGCAAATACCGTTAAGCGAAGAACGAAACGTTCCATCACATTTTAAGCCCGCTGCAGCATCAGACACCAAGCGTTTGGCGAACACTTCATAATGCCGGACAAAGTATGGTACTCAGAGCTAAGGAAGGCGGCACGATTCACAAAGCTGGAGAGCTAGGCCCCTGGGCGAGTTGAGGATGCGGTATGGATCGATTGGTCAAATGATTTCCAGATTCAAAAAGCAATTTTAAATTGACCAGGATAATAAATAATAAAGGATAGGTTAGTTTCAAGTCCTTCTGGGTGTTGTCCTTGTCCCGACAAACTTAATATGTAATGTAGTAAGTTCTGGTGTAGGGTATAAAAATACTTGAAATACAAAAAAACCCACATGGCATTCGTATACAACGTTGACGTTTGGTGAGATAGCAGCTTTTTTAGATTCATCCGCTAACCAACAATGGCACCGAAATAATATGTAGTGAGCTTGTGTAACGGTTGATTGCCTTAAGTCGAAAACCACAGTATCCTATGGCAAGGGCGCATCAATAGGAATATTTTCATATAGCAATAGATGCGTTAATCATCTATGTCTGCACAAAACTGTTTCACTTTAAATTCTTGGGAAATTTTTAAACTTATATGGAAAATAGTTGCGGCTTTCTTGACGAAAGCATCTACAACAACATCTACAAGGACATATCGGGAAAGTTGATGCTTATTCGCTTGCTTTATTAGAACATAAGGATGTTATTATTCCTAGTAGGATCTCAAGACCATTTTGTTCTCTTAAAGACATCGAAATGTAAAGTGTCGAACTAATCACGATTTGTCAATCAATCAATATGTAAAATGTGCAACGAGTATTACCACTTGCTCGATTTTGCGTTTTCTTCCGCTGGCATGATTGAAAGCATCATATTACGTAACTACTGATTCTCTAGTTTTTTTTAAATCTATTCAAACACAGATATATTCGGCCAAGAACTGGCATTTGCATAAACAATCTACGATGATTGTTTTGTTTATAAAAAGCCTTTGTTTTTTTTTGCTTCACTTCTTGTAATTTATTATTATAAAGATACACATCAGCACATATGGCTGTATCCTGAATTATTGTTTAGACGGATGCTGTTGTATGTTATAAGTTATTTTCAATTATGTTATCTTTCAATTTGATATTCGGTTAATGATTTAATCTATAGCGTAATTTAGTTAATAAATAAGTAAATAAATGAATATGTGAAAGCTTTCTTCTTCACCCGCAATAGGCAAACTTGTTATCGGTATCGTTAATCCTTTGCTATGGATACCCCACACAAATCGCTCGTTAACGCATAATCAAGCTTAAATTTCCTTACAAGTGAATGATTTCATTTGTCTCAAGCTGAAAATTCGTATTGTCCTATAAATTAGTGCATATTCAGTCGCCCTTGTTGCTAAGTTATTGCGACCACTAAGCAAGTTAAGATCGTAAGCTAGAGGAGAAAGAAGGTCCGGTCGACTAGTTTAAAAAAATTAGTCACTTGAATATGATTATTAAAAAAGTTTGAGAGATTGAAATAAGTTTTGCAGAAATTACCTACGTGTTTGAGAATAAGATAATTATTTTTTTTTTGTTCATTTCTCAAAAATATTATATAATAAATATATATATATATTTTTTTTTTTTTTTTTTTTTTGTGTTCCACTAAGAGTTCTTGCGTATCTTGATATAATAGTTAGCGCTGTTGAGCTTCCAACGCACTTTAAAATTGTTTTAACAATTTATACGCAGGACACAGACACAATAATATCCATTACAGCTAACATAAAATAATTCTCTTTGTTTTGTTTGTCATATTATGCATATAATATAATGTTTAGAATGACAAGTCTAAAAATGATAATAATAATGATGGCGATAATATTTATGTGCATATATCGCTAATAGTAACGATAAGATTCTCAGAAAAATGTTGGAAAACTTAAACACACAACCGAAGAAGCACTTCTTGTCGTCATATATACAAAGCCACCAAGAAACACCACGCCATAGATAGATAGGTAAGTTGTTCAGAGAAGGACCATATTATTCATAAATCTCCGCAAGTATTTTTGTATGTGCTTGCTTGAGCGCTATGAAATATGCGCGTGATTGTTATGCCAGCACCATCACCACCACCACATGTTTGCAATGTCTCGCACTTTTGGAAATACGTTTGTTTATCCCCTGAAAGAATCTACCTGTGATTTGTTAAAAACGTTTGAATATGTTTATGGGTATATATGGTACTGCATGTATTTATAGCTATGACAAGTAATGCAATACCGACCCTATGAACAATAACAACAACAAGAACAACAACAACAAATACAAAACAATATAAACTCTAAGATTTATTAGTTTAACCGATTTTTTTTTTTTTCTTTTTTGTTCAAAAGATTTCCTCAAAATTAAAGCGATGAACAAGAGGAAAAATTTGCGAGAAGAACATAAACGAACCAAGTAAGCAAATAAGTAAGTACAAGCATGTGTCTGAGAGCATCTGCCGTTAGATTAGAGAAGAGTGCGATATTCGACTCCTAAACCAAGTTTATAAATACTATAAGAATAAACACACTTTTCCCTGAACACAGAAATCATTCGTAATATTAGTGCTTAAAATGGTGTCTGCTAGTAAGTAAGTCCTCTCGCATGTTAAATAAAAAAAAAAAAAAAAAAACAAGTAAACTAACAGGCGTACATTGTGTATTAAAAAGCAAAGCGAGGGCCAGTATGGCTATGTCAAGTGTACGGTATTTTTTCTTTTTTTTGTTATATCCTTACCGAAAACTACTACATTCACTGTTTGAGGTTGTGCAGTTTTAAGGTGTCACTTGTATAAAAAAGAGAAGAAAAAAATTTCGTATTTTTTTAAATCCTGTGCAAATGCATTTTTTGATAGCAGAATTATAGCCATCTATCATGCGTTGTCCCGCTTACTCTAACCACTTTCTTTTTTTTTAACTCTCATTTCTTTTTTTTTTTAAATTTTTTTTTTTTTTTTTTAGATTCTGCATATATGTTTGTTTGTGCATGTTTTCATGTTTTTTATGTTTTTCGGTTGATATCCTTGAGCTTAAGTGTATTCAGGACTCTAAAGGTATTATCCTTTTGTTTACGCTTGCTTGATTGTTGTTGATATTTCTTCCAGATGTAAATGCTGAATGCAAACTGAATATTCCTACTGATTGTAGGTTTCCATCCAAATAATAACATGACACAATTTAGTTAAAGACCGCTTTGAATTCTGTACGGGAACGTGGACAAGACCTTAAATGATGTGTAAGCGCGATATAAACATAAAAACTAGTTCGCTAAAAATGAAATAGAGAGACTAAGGTGATGCAAAACGTATCGAAGCTACCTGAGAGGATCGAAAGTATAGTCATAGTGCATGAGAATATCATGAGAACTTAAAAGTGATATCTTCAAAAACTCACCTGGATTAAACCGATACGGCATCAATCTATTACTAATTTATTTGAGATCACTTTCCCCGACACTGAGAAGACCGTCAGACTGTGTTTCGATCTAGTCGAGTAAATAAGAGTTGCGACTGCCAAGTCGTTGGGCGATGGTCCAAATATCAGTACGGTTTGACCGTACTTCATCTGAAATGTAGTGAGTGCTCAGTTAGTAAAGGCATTACATTTACCTATTGGTCGCAGATCAACTAAGCTGCGATCACTATCCGTCTCTTTCCGGATTCCACTCCCCCTTTTTCCGGTAGAGAGGCTATGCCCTGAGTGAAAAAAGTCTTTAAAGATCTGGAATCGGTTTAAGATTCTCGTTGTCGAGCTAGCTGTCGTAGAGAAACGCGAAAACTATACGATTGTTTTTCGCTGTGAAAATTCATACGCTGTCGATTACCACCAAGCCACTACTCATTAAAAATTACGTTCGAGGTAACTCGATAATGAGAACTGTAAACCGACCTCCGATATAGATTTTTGTAATATTTGGATATCAAATGTCAGCAAAATAGAATAATTTCGTAACTTATTTGGTTGTATTCGAAGAGCATTTCGGCAGTTCGAATAATAAAAAATATATTTTACTCCCGCTTGCTTAAAGCAAAGGTTTTTAAAGTGCACTGCAGCTTGGCAAAAAAATTGATTGAAACAAGTGATAAACTGATTGACGGTATCAACAATGCTTAATTGATTTATTCAAATGAACGCTCATATATATTCCTTAAAGCTGGAGAAAGGGAAAGCGAACACCCTGTTTTTCTAAGGGTCAAGATTTTACAAGTTATTAATAAGAAAATATTTTATTGTTAATCGCCAGGGAGAAGAGCAAGAAGAAGTTTTTATTAAAGTCGGCATTTTGAGCATTCTTGTAAGTCCTTACAGCTGCTACGATCTTGTCAGCCTTTGTAAGCTAGTAAGCGTTTTCTGGGAAGCATGCAATTTATACTGACAACAATTGATCTCTTGGCAAGCCGTAGGCAGGCTTCCTTCACCGCAAGTCGCAGAGAAAACCATAATAGTCTTTACTACGCATTTTCAGATGGACGTTTTATTTTTCTTCTTGTTTTTTTTTTGAATATGACTAATCAGTCGGAAAAATGTCTTCTATATATGAAACGCGGTGATGGTCGAAAAGAAGCGGGGAAGAAGGAAGGGATATGGAATGGCCGCACCTTAACGGATCGATAAATCTTGCGCATGTACCGACTGAGCACTCACTATAGCCACGACGGCAAGCGTGGCTTAACTGCACTGAGACTTCAGCCCACGAGCATCGCCTTGAGTCGCGACTTATCTCTGCTCGGCTATGCCACAGCTCGATGTGTAATGTTGTAATAAAAACAATTACTGTTTCCTATAGATCGGCTGCATACACAAACAATTTAAATTCATCCCGTTTGTCATTTCTTAATACTTACATAATCTCAGTTTCTCAGTCGAAAACTTTAACGAAATCTATGAATTTTTTACTTTCATAAGACACTTTGACACTTTATGAGTTTTTATTTTTATTTTCATTTTCTCCTTTTTTTTTTTGCCACCATGCGGTGATGATGATCGTTTCATAACTAAAGAACGAATTCAACAAAATTACATTTACTGGCATTTATTTATGATGGTCATCAGTAAAGGTTTATGATTGAAATTCTTTTGAATTTAGAACAAGAACGAAGAATTTTTTTGTTAAAAAAAAACTTCAAATTTGGTTTACAACGAACTTCACATGATCAGTATCCGAAGTTCACTATCCAGTTTTACAATTGTTGAGTTTATAACTTCAGACTTGGAGCACTTGTTATTAAAAAAGTGCTTATTGTTAAATATTTTGATATCTTCTTTCATTGTCTAATGAATGCTCATATAAAAAAATATAGAATTACAGGCACTATAAAGCCTACCAATACAAGTCACAGAAGTAAATTTAAACTGCAGCATATGCAATATCATTTAAATTGATCATGGGATGTATGGATAATAATTTTTTTATTGATTGCATCCTGAATAAAGTCAAACACAATGAGAAGAGTAGTGTACTTATCTATCCTCGCAACCACATGACGATAATACAACACAACACCTTTACTCCGCCACCACCATAAGAATATTTTTAAAATGAAAAAATCATAAAAAATATTTTTGTTTTTGTGCTTATTTTTTATTTATTTTTATACTTTTAATAAAAAACCAAATAAATAATCACGAAAATCCCTAAGCATAAACCATAAAATGGAAAAAGTCATGCTGAGCGTTCAGAAATCTATGCATGTGCATGTGAAAGTGTGCGAGCCTGAATTTAAACGGCAGACATTATGACGTCCTCTACAGCTTGGTTGTTTGAGATCATTTACAACCATTTTTTTTTTTTTTTGTTTTTTTTTTTTCCATACGAACTAATTAAAATTTCAAATATTTGTTTATTTGTTGCTTTCAGTCAACAATCAATAACTGAGAATTGTCTAATAAAAGACTTACGGTCCAAAGACTAAAGAGGCATCACATTGTTGAGGGAGAAATGGAAATAAATCTTTCTAATAATAAGCTTGAAAACAGTTTACAGTTGCTAGTGGTGATACTTATTTGTATGTGCGTGCCTTGATGAACTTGAGGCCAATAATTTGAGGCTTTCTGTTCAATTGTGCATTTTAAGGATGAATAATAAACACATACACGCATAGCATATTACAACAATTTGATATCATATTAGGTTATAATTGGTATGAGAAAGCATTGAGTTAACAACACACTGATAATGGCAGTCCGCGTGTGCTCTTGTTAACGTGTGCGCATAAATCCAGTTAATTGGGTATTATTTGTAAACAAGTATAACCTTCAAAAACAATTTGTTGCCAGCTTCTCTCATTCAAAATCATTAGAATATAGGCATCAGTGGCGAGATACGGGGATTGTTTTTTATTTGAAGTAATAACACAAGTCACTTATCAAGAAGATTCCACTTTGGCCGTTAGTAAGCATGTGCTTGCCTAGTAACATGCCCTAAAAGCGTGTCTTTGCGGTAAACCTTTAATTCGGCTTAGACTAATTCAACAATTACAGCGTGTAAACTCTCCACAAATACTCTACACGTTTCACTTACAATCAATGAATATGTGCTGCAACTATTAATTCACGGCTATTAAGTTACAAAAAAAGTTCTCAGATTTCTAGTAACGAGTAGCGGAGAGAATAGTTAGATATTAATTTTCATTTTTAAAATCTGTTAGAAATCTGTCGTCGTCTTGATTTCAATAGACAGACTGATAATGATTGATAGGCAAACCGAATACTTTCGACTCAGTTTAAAACGTACAGAGGCAAGGACTTGTAATGATATCGATTAATAAAAGCATAGGATTAATTAGCGTACATGAACCTGCTATTCTTTGTGTATGTAGCTTATAGTTTGTCAGAAAGATTTCTAAGTGTAATGATAAGTAATAGTTTATACAAAATATTGTTGTTCTTTCTACGCCTATTATAAAAAATAGTAGTAGTGTAGTAGCGTTTTAAATTTTCCAAGCTGACATTATTAAGTTCCTCTAACGATGAACTTATGCTAAATAACTGTCTGCATCACTCTTGTGCACATAGCATCGTCTACTCCACAAGTATTTCCGTATTCTATGAAATATTTATTGAAGGTTTCGCAATATCCATATCTCCTTGATAATCTTTAATTAATTACGAATACAGTTTTGTGCGTTCATATGCTGAAGCCACGGCAATAATATCAAAATTTTGCCCAGAAGTTTTCCCTTTCACAGCTAAATATACGCATCGACATTAAGCTGGGTCGTCTTAGGTAACAGTAAGGACCTTTTTTACAAGATGTGGTACAATATGCGCAAGTGCTATCCGAGTACAACCAACACGGCACAGTCTGTCTCCGTACAAGTTTACGGAGGGCAACGCTTTCTTTTTGTCTATGTGACCAAATCATTGATTCCACTTTGTATTGTGCGATGAAAGTGAGCAAATGGGGAAAAGCGTTCGGTTGGAAAGGCTGATTAATATCAAGAGATACATATTTTTAATGAAAATAATATTAAAAAAGCCGAACAAGCAAGTTTTGATGCACGCATCCTAGAGATATTACTTTGTAACATCCGTCTGTCATTTCTCTCGCAATCGGACGAATTATCTTAATAGCGTAAACGCGACTTTAAAAGAGGCCCTCGAAAGTCATTTGTATAAAGTCTATTGTGAAGACAACTTGATTTTATGAGAAAATTGGCAAAGGATTATCAATAAAAATGACTTTTGTTAGGTTTAATGAATCCTCATGAAAAGTGTTTTTAAATTTTCCCTTTATCCAATATATTTATATATATATGTAATGATAGTTATATATAGTTATATATATATATGTAATGATTATCTTCATTAAATAGTTTTTCTATTTAAGATCAGACTATTGAATACAGAAATTCATTTCCATTATAGCCACTCTCTCTTCGTCATTTCATTTTCGAAATTTCTTTTTTAAAAAAACACAGAACACACAAACAAATTCATTGTTAATAAAAGATTATAAAACAATATAATATAGTAATGAAAATAAATGAAATGATTACAATGTACCGTACACCCCTTCGCCTAATATTTTCGACATAAAATAATAAAAATTGTATCTTGTGTGAAATTATTATTATGGACCGACTTTTTTATGAAAGATTAAATATTCGGCCTTTCAGCCATATAAAGGTTTGCTATTCCGCCTAGGATATCATGCTCTGGTCTTAAAGAAATTGACTCATCTGATCCAAATTGTTTGCATCAATTTAGTATATCGAAATACTTGGCGAATTTTGTCGAAGAATTCTGAAAATTAGAAATTTTGTTCACATAACTTAGTCAAGTTAAGCGATTATAGTCCCCTTTAATCCATTTTCAAAACGGTGTGTCCTTGAGTCAAAACAAGCCAAATTATATGAAAATGTCTCAATATGACGAAAATTTCAAATCAGACCGACGAACTGACAGCCAGACAAGTTCAATTTGATTTAGAAAATGATTCTAGGTCGACTGTTACAATGCAATGTGTTACGCATATGCCTGTCCGTCCATCTCCTTTCGCCTATTTGAAAAATTCAGGGTTACAAAAATTGCGAATGAAAATTGAAACATGGGGTATACGCTGTTAGCGACAATAGACAGAAATCTGAATGATATTATAAGTCGAAAATCTAGTGTTAATATTCCTTAAGTCAAAAAGACTGACATGCTCACATTTTCGAAAATATTTCGTCATTGAGATAATAAGATTCGGCTCAGATCGAATATGCTTAATTTTCATCCGTGCTTGGCAATGACGTGCTGAAACGATTATTACGACGACGAAGCGATTACTAAGTTATTTTAAATATTTTCTCGGATTTAAGAAAATCTTACGTCAACCAATTATCAACCATTTGTCAAGTAGACTCCACTGGGCTTTCCCTCGAAGAGTTCCTTTAGCATGCAGTGAATATATTTGATTGATTGGTATATATATATGTATATATATATATATGCATATATATCAATTTTACCATTAAAAACACAATATTCGTACCAATTATATTAGCGATTGCGTCAGATCATAAACGAGAGGAATTCAGGTTAACAGACACCAAACGCAAACATAATAAGAAGTTACACTTATTTTACATTTGAGTGTTTGACTACGTAAGAGATTTAATGGTGTTATAATATTTATTATTTGATTTCACTTGTTTCACAATCAGTTACCGTTCAGAGTTTAATCTGTAACGGTAGTTTGCTTGTTATAGGAAACAATTAATTGATCTTAAATATCTTTTCATCAAAACATAATGTGAAGGTAAATTGAGAATCAAAGTAAAAAGGTAATCCCTAAAATTTCCATTTTAAGAGTCGTAAATTTTTTTTTGACGCTTTTTTTTTTGTTAGCCTTAAGGTATTATTGAAATTATATGTTGTACAGACATAAATATGATGATCACGACACATATGTAGAGGCTTGAATATATATAAAGTCTAAAAACGCAAAGCAGGCTGAATAAGCCGTCACAAAAGGAGAACGAAATCATCAAACGAAGATTTGAGTCAAATATCTTTATTCTCACAACTTGTTTGCATTTTGCTTTCATGAACAGATCCATCAATAATGTATGCGCAGTAAAAATAAAGTGATGTACACAAACGCTACAAATATATTAACTCGGACATTTTATATGGAAAATATAGATTTATTGTAAGAAAATGACCCAAAATATTTAATTGTAATCATTATCCATCGATAGCTATACTTTTTTCTCAACTGGTTCACAAGGTGCGGATGCCACGCATTTAAAAATCTTCCCTTTTTGCCGCGAAAGAGTCGCTTTTTTTCACATCTCTATTCGAACCACGACGTGGCGTAGTAAGTGCATAACCCATCGATGTAAAGAAGTGGTAATCAGAAGGAGTAGAGTCTCGTGAGCAAAAGAGCCGTTGGCTACTTGGAAAGTGTCGCGACTTGGCTCTGCAATATGGTATATAAAAAGTCCACCACTTAAGAAAGTTCCTAATCATAATCAATGCTATTAAGCTGAAATATACTAAACGTTATGTAATCGCGTCTTCTCAACATGACGGCTTTAAATCCCATGCAACGAAACCTGGCCATAAAAAGTTAATAGCACTATAGTGGAGTGTGCCGTCTATGACGCTGTAGTCACTACGCAACACTCCTTCTGATTAACTTTCACTCCTTCTGATTAACTCTCGTTCAACGAAAGAAAATGGGGAAGGAAAATTGAATCTGGAAGGCAGTTTCATGGTCCGAAAATTGAAAAGTAATTGCAAAACTTACTAAAAACAAGTAAAAAAAACCACAGTGAATGACGAGCCACCATTAAGTACTCTAGACCATCCTACAGTTCTTCATATCATGATTTTTCATGGTAAGGCGTTATATGGGAAATGGTAGGAGAAGTGATCCGAACCGAATCATTCTCAATAGAGCTTGTTCTTGGGACGAAAGACAAGAAAACAAGACAGACAGATGGACAGACACGGTCAAATCGATCCAAAAAGTGTTTCTGAATAATAAAAGACGGGTCTATCTCGAGTCCTTCTGGACATTGCATACACACGCACAAACTTAATATACCATTGTACCGCAAGTGGTGTGATGCAAGGATGATTTTTCAAAACAACCAATGAACCTCTTACATATATGATAGGATTATGTAATTAAGTTTTTTTGCAATATTTTTAAAATAACATTTTTATCGGAACGCGTGCAGGTTTTTCCCTTAAGTTAATCTTAATACTACTTATTAACAAAAAATTGAATTTTCCTGAGTGGAAACTATTCTCATTCGAATACTCGCCAATCCAACAAAAGCCATAATTGTGTTCAGCCTCTTCGTGTATCGCTGACTACAAGATTGTCGATTAAATGATGTTTGTTTATTTTTTGATTCCAAGTATTCATCGGATAATTTGCGACAGCAGGGATGCCATTTTTTTATATTTTGCAATTAAATTAAATGTTTTTCTAATATTTAATAATATTAATCTATTATATCTTTTTTTTCATCAAAAAAAAAAAAGAAAAGAAATGATCGAAAGTATGCTTTTTTAGGCGGCTTTGCCGTTGAAGACTAACGTAGACTACAACTCTAAAGTAAAAACCTTTGAAATATACAAAAGAGATTTGAATATGTTAAAAAACAAATACATGCTCAAATGAAAGAAAAAACATTGTTAACACTTTGTTTGCGTAGATTGTATTATGTTAGTTGAAATTTTATTCAATTTTTAAGCCTTTTTTTTTTTTTTTTGTAACCAGAAACATTTTATGACTTTTTAATTATTATTAGTCATATAAAATACATTTTATTAAAATTAAAATAAAAACAAATAACACTTTTGTAAATAAAAATAAAAATTGTAATAAAATTTTGTTCAAAACGCCAACATGCAAATGTTGTCGACGATCGTTTATTTCACGCTAACCAAAGATACCGTTCTTAGTAATATGAATAGCAGTCGATAATCATAAAAGTTAAATAAATGAGAATTGTGTAACCGACACGTGTTTAACACTTTTTTTTTGTCTTTTCATGTAAATAATTCATTCATTATGTGTGGTCTGAAGCATATCAAATAACTTATTTCAAATCAAGCAAAGTGTATGCATTTTCTTTCACGCTCAGTTAACGAAACTTTTATAGTCCAGCTGCTGTCGTTTAATTCGACCTATTATTGTTGTTGCCATCTACTTGTGTAATTTCTCGGAGTGCTTTTCAACCATCTCCTCTCCTTTCTTTCTTGCTTTCTTGACATTTGTCGAACATATTTGATAAACGGCCTCTTATGGGGACTATCGCCTCTAATGTCTTTTGCACCTTATTGTGTTTTACTATTTACTTATTACTTCCTTGTGTGCTATTGAGTAAATCATGGCCAAGAAAACTTTTTAAAGTTATTAATTAAAATGATTCAAGCGGGCTTTTTATATCAGCTTGTGCACATTTCTCTATGTCGTGACATCACTATTGATATTTGGAAAATTATGCTTTATTTCTACGTAATAAAGTAAAGTCTTCAATAAGATCGGCGTGTCTTCATATCAGTTTCGACGAATTGGCAAATGTAGTAAATGATAAACAGAAAAAGTTATGATACCGGCTGGAATAAATTATTGGATAATCTAGTAACTCGCGATGAGACTCGCATCTACCAATATCAACCACATACTCGAAGTCACATAGTTTGTGTCTACTGTTTTCTAGAATACAAAAGGGGAAACGGGCATATTGCCTTGTCGCAAACACACACAATAAACTAAACTAAACACAAGGCAATATTTTATTAAGGTTGTATTAGAAAAAATTTCGGGAAAATAAAGCCATTTCACACACCCACACTTTTCCCTTAGTCTCTAAATCTCACACACTAAGTTTCAGTGCCTGTTCTTTACTTAACGAATTTATTATAAAAAATTCAAAACGAAGTGATCAATGCTACGAAGTCATATTTTTTGCGTATTTATAATGGTCTAGAAATGGATTTTTGGCTTTTGCTGCAATGCCCTGATTAGAAAAGATATACCTTTGTTTAACTTTCAAAGTTGATCACAGATAAATAAGATTTTTTTAACTTGTCAATGAACTATTGATCCTAACTCGCCCTTTTTTTGGGTTCCATCCTACAACTTTATTTATGCGAAACGATGTCATGAGATTGTGTTAATTGTAATATTTTACTTGTTACACTCAAAAACACGCAGCATCAGCAACTGCACAGACTATTTGTTGGATATGCTTCGCACCGCACTGTCAGATAACAACTTGTGATTGCAATCGTATGTAAACGTATTTGATTGTTCGTTACTGAAGCCTTTCGTGTAACAATAGTTGAACCCGAGAAATCTATGATTCACGCTACAGCTTTAGAAAACTCAGAGATGTTAATGACTTTTAAGTAGAAAATTGGGGTTTTCAATGCTCAAATGGATGCCTGGCGTACTGACTGACCAACGTACACACTGAGCAGATGTCCAAGGCAGCTATACAAAATTCCTGAAAGTGTGAATATATTTTCTAATTTTTATTTATTTATTTATTCATTTTTTTTTCTAATGCTTGTCACAAATGTTACTATGGAGAGTAAGTCCATACAACAGAGAGTAAGTTATGTACCGTTTATATGTTGATAAGAATTGATATTGCAGCCTGCAGATAGTGTGTGAAATTATCGATTGGATATATATAAAAATAAAGAAAGCCGACATATCTTCGAAATTTTTTTAGTAAACAATTAGAAAAAGTTAAGGTATCAGAGTTGGCTCTGACGTAAATGCAATATCAATTCATAGAATATGACGATGACGACAATAAACAAACAAGAACAACTATGCAGGCAGGAAACAAATAAACACCATAGACTACTATATTGATGGCCAACATGTGTTTTGAGGACATATTTGTCTTGTGGTTATTAATTGACATAACGACGATGATAGTGACGATGCTTTTGTTGACACAGACAACCATTACTACTAGCAACTTAGCAGTAACTTTTATTTGTTGTTTGTACAATGGTTGAGAAACTTTATGTGAGCAGATTGTTTACATTTGATTCAATTAGTGTATGATGACCTAACAAACAATATAACAGCAACATTTTGACATTTACGGTAATGACAATATGAAAAAAAAAACGAAACTTGTATCAAAAACACTTTTCACGTCCCCAGTTCATTTCATACGAATGGGGGTTGCAACCTAAAAGGTATATGAATTGTCTAAAAGTGTCAATAACACCATCGCAACACGCATTAAAATCGCAAACACAATTACAATAAATCCATACACATACACACACATGCACGCGTATGCCATATATGTTTGTTTGGCTTTAAATGTAATCACCTTCTAAATATCGTATACTTTCTGGTCCATAATTTCATCATATGCGCAATTTAATTTTTGACGTTTCGAAAGAAAGTGAAAATATTGGGTCTTTATACATATATATATTTTTATGGCTGTTGTTTTTTTTTTTAATAGTTTATCGATTTGTTAAGAAAATCACATTTACAAGGTTACTTACATAGATGTGCACATATTTTATGACACTCTCCCGCACTAGTCTTGCAAATTAAAAAAAGAAAAAAAAAAAAAAGGGAAAAGAAAAAAAAACATTTACAACGAAAAAAAAATGTAACTCATGTAGAGCATTCGAAAGAACTTCGACAGGCGGAAACAGGAAACCGGAAGTCCATCTTGCTTACAATGGCAACGGCAAAGATATTTTTACACTAACCAAGTGGAGGTAGCAACAGCAGCAGCAGCAGCAACAGCAGCAGCAGCAATAGTGGCTAAAGGCAACGTGGTTGAGTGAATCTTAGATGGGGCGGGTGTGATGCTCTTAAACAAACACGCACGTATTAAACATAATAATATTTTTACGTTCAAAAAACATATGCATGCATGCATGTACAGAGAGGGAGAGAGATACATCATAAACGGTCTCCAACTCTTAGTGGAATGTCAAAATGCCAAACGCTTCTCCACACTTCCCTTTCCTATTGCCGCTTTTGCTACACCTACATAGCAGCCATTATCAGCAGTTTTGCGTTATTACAACGTCAGTTGCACAGCAGCAAGCACATTATAATCACTAAAACTACAACAACAACAGTGTATATACGACAACGATAATAACAAGTATGATATAACGACATATACAACAACATTATCATCACCGTCATCATCAACATCACAGTGCGGAAACAGATAACGCATGGACAGACGCATAGTCCGCTGGGCAGATTGTAGAAATACAACATCATTTTAACTTATTTTTTGTTGTCGCTATTCCTTCCTACATAATACCCCTCGTGTCCCATATTTCTTGGCATTTCTTTTCCCTAAGAGACATACTGAGTTTATCATCGTGTTTGCACCTTAACAACAAAGGCTTAAAGTAACGAAAATCTCTTTAAACCCGTCCATGAGCTCACCAATAATGCTTGATGCTCTTTTTTAAGTTAAAGCACAAAATGTAGTTTTCTTCAAAGATTTAAACGACATTTAAATCATGCTGAGAGACCATTCCAAGTTCGGTGATAGCTAAATAAAAACCAATTTTTTTATTTATTCTTTTTTCGGTTGACTGTACGAATCAATGAAGCGCAAAAAAAATTGTATCTGTTTATTTATTTATTTTTTTTTTTTTTTTTTTTAGTAATTTTCATGCGTTGGATTGATTCGTTTTCACTTGACAGAGTTCAAATCGAAAAAAAAAGAGAAAACTAAATAAATAAAAAAAGCGCACAAACAAAACACATGCCTACGTCGTAGCAAAAGCGAAAAATATGCTGCGCATGAAACGTGAAGAATTAATGTAGCATTTTCTAACATATTTTTATTCGCATTATAAATATTAACTGAAGACAAATAACAAAGACCTGTAAACTAAAATAAAGAAAAACTTGCAATAAACTTCAATTTCTCATATCACTCTTTTTGCTTGGAAACAACATATAAAGTTTGGCTTTCCTTTTGAAGAGTGGATAGGACTGGGAAGAGAGAGAGAGAACTACATGATCATGGTTCACTGTTTTACACAATTTTCACGTTAAGTCACAAAACATAACATATAAACATCGTAGAATACGTATGAAATATTATATCGATCTTTCTATATACTCGCTTCAGAGTAGATTGTGCTTTGCTGACTTAAATAAGTAAGCTTTTAATAATCTTCTACGGCGTTTGCAACTGCGGATGGTTTCATTGACGTCATTGGCATCGTCAAAGTCACGATGCCGTGATGATATAAAACTGATAAAACTGATAAAACTGATCGCCGAAAATTCGTAATATCAGTGAAATTACTCTGAAGGCCATGAGATGCCATCTCAATTTTTTGCGCCTCATCAATGGTCCACTTGGCAGGATTGCTTTTTGTAGGCTTGTGCCCTTACCAATTTGACCCATTTTCAATACCTACTAACTAACTTGCAAAAGCACCAAATTTTAAATCGACATGTTCGGCGATCAGGAGCATGTCAACAATATGAACCATACACACAGACGTACAGACATGACAAATTATGATTTTAGCCGCCTCTACAGTTTCAGCTAAATGATATATGAATTTATCTTTCATTTCTTGTACCCACCAACCATTTTGTCAAAACGGTTGCAATGTCCAGAAGGCAGCATCAGAGACCCCACAAAGCAAATACATTCTTGATCAGCATCAAAGTCTAAATTCATTTAAGACGATTGTTGCTGTCTACACATCTCTCCGTCTGCGTAATGTCTGCTAGAAACATTCTCCTTGCCGGAAAAATGAAACTTTTGGTAGAAACATTGGAAGTTCCTGTACGCTGGCCGGCATTGATATAAAGCGCAATCGGTCAAAGGATATGCCCACAGTACAACATAATTAGTGATCAGCGTTGTTTTCAAAAATAAAGAAAATTTTTTAGTTTTTTGCTCGTTATTTATAAACCGCAAGGTGATCCTGCAGCACCTCCACAAAATTTGGACAAAAAATATAAAAAATTTCATTCTTTTGTCGATACGTTCGCTAGGAGCCAGAAAGAAGCTTTCGAAGCCCTATACAACATAGATATTATCGATTAGTATTAAATCTAAACTGTTCAACACATATTTGTTACTGCATCTGCCCATCAGTCTGTGAATTACTATGGTCAAGATGTTCATGGATGCATAAATGGAGAAATCTGCTTCAGGCACACGATATAATTTTCCACTTTTTATTCTAAAAGCAAAGAAAAAATCGGGCGCACCCACCCAGCCCATATTATAGAGTATGAAAATTTTGTTTTTTTTTCTGTTTTTTCAATTTTTTTTTTAGAAAAACAATGGTAATCGAACAAGAGATTCGATAGCCGGGAAATTTCAAATTTCTTACTCACTTCCTTTATTTTATTTATATATAAATAAAAATGACGATAAGCTTAAGTTGCATTTAATGTAAAAATTAAAGAAATAATAAATGTCTTATCACTATATCGTTCTACTGCCATATCATTAGTAATGTTTTGAATAATGTCGTTTGTACGCATATATATATAGGGAGACATGGAAGAACAACTATACGAACAAAACAATCTAAAACTGTCAGAGACATTAACTTGCCGTTTTGTTTAGTATATGCGCCGTGTTGTTATGTCCTTCCTGTTGGCCTTGTAACTAATGTGTTGCTTAACGCTCAGTCTTTGACTGGTGTCTATGTACGTATACATGTCATCAGATGCACAGAGTTTAAGTCATATTTTTCCTGTGCATAAAGTTCAGCACCTGAATATTTTCTTTCGTTACTGTATTGTAGATGTAGATGTAAGTACACAGGTGTTCGGCATACTACACCGACATCACTTTGCATATCTTTACATGCATATATAATGTATAGATGAGAGCGTCTGAAAACGAGTACATACCCGTACACACCCATAGACACTGATAGCTGAATGTACCAACAATTTGAAAGTAGAAAATAACTAAACTCCATTTTATGTCCCTAGGAATTAGAAACATAACATAACACTATACTGCGCACATGTATTGGTTGCTGCACATGCCTGCATGACTTGCCAGGGTATTTTGGTGTCGGTAATTGCTTTGTTCTGCTGCATTGTAAAAAGTGCTTAGTAACCGCGGGTGATTTGCTTAAGGTGAAAAATGTCCTCTTCTCTGGCTGGCCTTTACTTTTACACAAGGATAACGTCGTATAGGAAATAAAGTGAATGAATTAGGCTTAGGTGGAATTATGAATACCGTATTCTATATACTTTAGCTCTGCATATTGAGTTCCTTTTTTATACGTAACGTTACAAACTACCCAATGTACTAAGTATGGGCATGAGGTCAACTTAAATGAACGTTAAAGTAATCGATATGACTGTAAATGATTAATCATGGAAATGAAATTCATTTTCGTCATGGCTGTGACAGCGATTTTATGCGAAATATTAGGCTAGAGAGCAAAGAAAAAAGGAAACATGAAAAATACTCCTTTGCACCTACTGAGTTCGTATTGTTTAAAAGTGTGAAAATGTTGGAATTTCTTCTTAAATCTCCATACATTCTGGCATCCCGTTGCTGGACTAAATCACTTACCGTGCCCGCTCACAAAAGCGAACGTTACAGTTACTGGTAGTAAAAAAGGTGTTATTCTCGGAATTCACAAAATGCTTGTAGCGTGGGAATGTGATAAAAATTAATTAAATATTTTGCAATATTTTCATAAATTTATTTCTTTTTTTTTGTTTTTTTTTTTTTTTTTTTTTGATATGCAATTAAAGTATAAAGTATTAAATGAATACACATACATAAAAATATATATGTATTGATATTATTATTAAATGAGATCACACGTCTGGTTTGAACGAGTCATTTTGTATTGGGAAGGGATTGTTGGCAAATAATTATAACCACATCTAGATTATAGACTATGAATATTGAACAAAACATATGGAATTGCGGTCATAGTGACAGATGCTGTCATATCCTGCTAAATAAAATCTCCCCTGTTGACCATGCAAGGCACACATTAACACACACACACACACACATACGCACTCAAACATATTCAAACAAATACATCCAAACACAAATCATCTGTTCAGTTCAGTTGCTGCACGCGTATCCATTAATTATGGAAGTATTAATATTGAACACATATATATATATATATATATATATATGCCCATAAGCATGTATACGCTTATGTATGTGCCGCTTATGCAGAATTCATGGGTCATCGTACACATTTATGCAGTTATAATTTATTACTTGTGCAAAATATAAAAAAAAAAAAACCGTTTACACACACTCATATAACAATCCGTTTATACGTATAGAAAATATGCGCTCGTAAGTCGGTATATGTATAAATAGAATATCATTAAAAATGGCGTTTGTCGTCTGACGATATGTTGAGATTGTTGTTGCTAGTTCTGTTTTTGTTGTTGTTGTCGTTGTTGTTATTTTTTTGTTGTTATTGTTGTTGCTATCGCTTTTGCTGTTGCTGTTGTTGGCTGTGGGAATCCATGTCGGCCTTAACGACTACGGTAGCGTCTATTTCAGCCTGGCTGTGCTATTGACGACATCGATGATTTGTGCATATTTGCCAAACGAAGGCGTGGGAAGTGGTCAAACATTCTGTTGTATACTCTATCGTCTCCTTTTCATCGTCGCGCATTCATTTGCCTCACAACCGCAATTAAACTTAGAACCGACCAGTCAGTCAATCAATCTGCCAGTCATTCGCCATATTGTTTATTATGCATATATACGCTTCGTTTAATTTTACTGAATAAGTTTATATGAGTGTAATATTGTTTATGTGTATGTTTGTCTATGTATATGTTTGCACGGCTGTAAGCGTAGATTTTTATATAGGATTGAAACATTTCATATTAAATCGCTAACGATTTAATAAACAAAACTGCGTGCTTATGTACACTGAAGGTTGTTAGTCATTATTTTTAATTTGTATGAAAAAATGGAAAATCAATTTATATCCAAGTGCAACCAAAAAAAAAAAAAAAAAAAAAAAAAAAAGGAAAAAATAAACAAATAAAAATATTTTGAAGCTGATGTTCCTTTGAAAAGGGAATTTCAGAAATTTTAGTCAAACATAAATACCAAGTGATTAATTTTATATTCGATTACAATTTGCATTATTGCACACTTATATTTGATTTTAATTTTAGAAATTTCAATTAAACATTCATTCATTTATTGATCATCCTCGAATTCATTAACGAAAACGAGAAATACATAGAACGGCCCATCCGTCTACCAACTTACAATAATTAAAGAGTGATGTTTTTCAATAATTAAAAAGGCGAAAAACCACATGTCAAAGCAGACTGTGCTACATTTTCAACCTTCGACATTGCAATTACGTTCTGAACATAATTTTCTTTCATATATCCACCACGGTTTTAATCATCGCTAACGCCCACAATGACTTCAACTGCTAATCATTCTCTCTGTTAATTGTCTATCTGTTAGCTGGATAATTGGCCTGACGCATGTTTATAGCTTGTCCCGTACAGATATGGGCTTTTATGTAGCCTGAAGGAAAACACCTCTACAGGTGTTAAATCGTAGGATCACTACGGCCTGAACAGAGAAGCGGTTATGGCGACCTAGTTTTTTAGCGAACAAAAGTAAAAGTTTTTAACGTTTTCTAAACATTCAGAAATCATGAGACCGCATTTTGTACCGAATTCTTTCACACCTGCATAAAAGTTCCTGTAACACTAAAAATTACAATTTCAAAAATTGTCGCTTCTAATGAAAGACTCTTTATTTATTTGAGAGAAGATTGTGTGCAGTCTGGCCTGTAAACATGAAAGATTGAAAAGATCTCCTGAAAGGAAATGAACGCCTTTGTCAATTATGGCTATTAAATGTTTTCTATTCCGAACACAAAAATGACACCATTTGAAATATGCAGAAGAGTCATTAATAGTATTTGTCTTATTCACCCAGCACACTTTCACAAGCAATTCAATGCAAGATACTCGCAAACACATCTGATAAGATTGCAAGTTCTTCACGAAAATATATTGAACACTCTAGTTTTTGGAGGGTTTTCCATAATGATGGGCTAAATGTAAACAATAAGTAAGTGTAGGCGAAGCAGAAGTTGTGTGACTTAGTTATCTCCTATCTATCGTATGGTTTCTTGGAGAATCTGTCTTTGTAAAGTGAGACCATCGTTTATGCAACATTTCAAACTTCACTTCCATTTCTTTTTTAATCCTGTTTCTCTTCGGTGTTATATAAACACAGGATAAGATTGACTCGCTTAAGTCTCAGTTCCCTATTCGTCTACTAGATCAAGATCAAAAAGTAATTTTAAAAAATTTTAAAAGGACTGCGGACAGGATGTTGTGTTTGTAATAACAGCAACAATCATCTCTTTAAAGAGATATAATATTCGTAACAACTTTTTAGTAAATTTTTGTTGTCTTTGTCAAACATTTATATTACATCGTATATATACATCGTATTTGAATATCTGAACAAAGTCGCATATCGAATGTAGAAAACTTTTATTCTGAAATTTAACAAAAATAATTTGCAACAAACTTTACATTACTGTTATAATGCATTTAAACGAAAGGAAAACATTTTAGAAATAATTGTAAGATGAACACTACCAAGAAAGACTATCTGCTCTTATTTCGTTTGGTTAGTCTAATCGCTTTAACAATCTCAAATATTTTATTTACTGATATTGATAAGTTCTCCAGGTATTCTCAAGTCGTCTATAAGGTTATATCTTGCGAACACCAAAGCCGCGCACTTGCCTGCGAGGTCTGCTCGCTTGAGACAAGTAAAAATATTTCTTCGAACGAACTTTCCACTTAGCATATCAAATCAATACATAAGAATTGCAAAATGTACTGTTAAATGCTGCGAATATCTGTCTGCAAGTTACATTTATTAATCTAACGGCGGCTCGCTTGTAGATTCACTACGTGTCAAACTTCAGGCCAGTGTCTTCTATAAATATCAAATTACGGCTCTTTTTCTACTTGTATGTTTGCAATAGCCACAAAGAGGTTTCCAATTCTCAATTGACTTAAGAGAGTGCGTCTATCCCGCAAAAATGAAACTCTGGCCCTCAACTTAAGCGAAAAGATTGGAAGCCCTTGCACGCAAATTGATATAGAAAGTGGGAAAAATCAGTCAAAGGACATAGCTGCAATACCACGTAAACTGAGAACACCTCTGCTTTTTTTGGCTGCTAATTTCTCATCGACACCATATTAGACACAAGACATAGATTTCCACCTATATTCGACAGAAACTGGAAAAAATCACCGGCATCCCCACGGAGTTGTTACAGAATACGAAAATTTCGTTCTTTTCTAGGATGAAGGCGGTGGACGCATAAAAGTTTCGAATATAATTTTCTCATTCGTTCGCACTTGATAAAGTAAAAAAAAAGAAAAAAAATTAGCTTTCAACGAGAATAAACTTGTCAATAACGGCCCACGATCGGATGCAAGACAATGCAAGCGATTCAGCCCTTTACGTTGGCTGGGGGTATATACACTTTATTAGGTTTGTAATGCGCGTTTTTAGCGTCTCACAATAGGGAATGATACCTCGTATGTAGTGTGTGCCAGATATAAAAACATGACATTTTGATGTACATATATAATGTAAAGCGAACACAAACAGTAAGCGTCTGCGGATAGATAGATTTGTGCAGATGTTTTAGAATGACCATCAAAAAAAAAAAAAAACGCTGAGCTTAAAAAATTGCACATGCAGTACATTCTGTAACGTTTGATAAATAAAATGAAATAATTGAGCAATATTTCTTTACAAGAGAGAGCTCTTAATAAATTTGTGAAATCCTAGGCGAACATTTATCAACAGTTGTCACATTAAAATCCTTTGACTGCTTGTGTACGGCAATATTCAATTAATTTGTATTGTGTACAATTCTAAAAGCTCTTCTTTTACTATAAAGCCGCTTTTCACATTAACTGACAAAAGATTAAAGACCTCCCACCCGGGGAATACTCCCTTTTATGGCACTAATACCTTGAAGACGATATGTATCGCTTGTGCAGTTGAAAGAGAGGTTGCGTGAATGCACTTGAAAGACTTGAGAACATCTTACCTATATATAAAGATAATATATATGTATATATATATATATATATATATATATATATATAT
>NW_023998416.1:14952983-15083113 GCF_014805625.2 Glossina fuscipes
ATATATATATATATATATATATATATATATATATATATATAATATTTATAATAAATGTTAGCACAGTTAGTCTTAGTGAAGAATAGAGTGAAAACGAAAGGGTGTGGGAAACACGAAAATAAATTCCAAATTGAATGCGAATTATAACTCAACATAATATTGAACTCATAAAATAATCACAAATCCTTGCATTGATACTTTTGCGCTTACGTAGAGCGGGAGAAAGTTAAACACGTATAGAACTTCAATATCAGCAATATATTCAATACTCGTGCACTTTATCACGTAGCAATATGTATACGTATGTATTGATAATATGGCATTATATTTATGTGCAAACGGCATATACGAATAATGCATATACATACATTTACACACATATATATATACATATATATATATATATATATATATATATATAGAAAAACAAACGCGAATAAGGAGTGTCTTTGTGCAAAACGGATTGAAATCCTTATCCAATCCCAGGCATTCTTTTGCCGTTGTAAGCATATTACTCAAGCTTTCATTTATACGATTAATATCACATTTTCGAGGCTTGCTCATTGAATTGCCGCGACAGACAGTCTGACGATTTCCAAACACTTTTACCCCCTTTCTGCGGTTTAGCAAACCTCATCAACATATAAACCGACTTCCGTTCTATTCCGTATTGACAACAAACACTCTCAATACAAATAAGCACACACCTGTACACATTGATGAGAGAGTGAGTACATGGACATAAATCAAGGGCTTGAAACGGTTGTTATGTAGCTTTAAAAGACAACTGAAGAATAGTTTATATGCTTCTCCGTTTTTTTTTAGCGGGCGTGTGTACCAATTGAATACGTAGTTGATAATGTCATCGCAAAAGGATAAGAAGTGTTAAACTCACTGACTCAATACAAACGTGCATTGACATCGCATTACAAGTTCAATTCCATAGGCGAATTTGTCATAAATGCGACTCTAGCACATATACAAAAATACTTTTTGATATTCTTCTCTAATCCTTATTCTCAATTGAATTGAAATCCTTACCATTGCACTTATTTAACCCTTCAATCACAAGAAAAGTGAAATAATTCGTTTTCCGGCTTTAATTTCTTCCCAAAAACTTTTCTTCAAAAGCCAAAGATTCAATTTTTCATACTCTACATCCATTTGCAGGGCATAGTTAACTTAGCCTGGTGTATACGAAACCTATAAGGACTTAAGATAGACCCAGCCTTCGGTATATTACGCCACATTTGGCAAAATCCTATAAGAAAAAAAGCTTAAGTTTTTAATATTTTTCGATAAAAATGCTTGGAAAATAGTATTTTGGACTATTTGTTGGACCACCCATAAAACCACTTTGCTTTGCACACAATAAGTGTTGGTGTTCTGCGATAGCAGAAATTGTTTACAATGTGATAATGGAAATTGGCCCCGAATAGCACATCAATTTATTGTCGTTTGCTGGGTTCATATAGATCCCATTTTGTAAACGCTTTCCTCTATGAAATGCAAGCCTACGTGTGATACCAAGATCTAATATAGGACATGAATGAGATCTAAAAATGGATACGAAAATTTGTAAGGTAAAAGATGTTCTTATCAAAAAACTTTAGACCAAATAAAATCTGGATCATGGCGATTCGAATTTTGGAGTCCCTTCCTATGTTACTATGAAAAACAAGCACTTGTATGCAAACAAAGTTAAGTTTTTGATATTTTACAGTGAAAAATAGATAAAGTGTTGAAAGGGTTGGTGCAGAGCATTTAATGGTCAGTCCTTATCTTTTTATTTATTAATTTCATTATCCAAGGACTGTTTTGCATACCTTTTCACTTTCCATTAATTGTGTTTTCGTAGAAACAAAAGGCAGAGGCGAGGAAGCAAATAAACGAAATCTTGAATCATTTGCACCTTTGGGAAATTACATTGCATTAATGCATTCGTGAAATCTCATTAGCGCCCAAAAAACGATGTGTGGGGTCCAAGGGAAATTTCAAAAACAGAAAACAAATTCGAAGTTACAATGCGGATTAGATCTGATGCCGTTTCATATCTCTCATATGTTTATTATTATATAGAAATCTTTTTTTTTCAATTTGAATATACTAAAAATAAAGCATCACAAAAAAAAAGGTTCGACTCAAAAGAGAGATAATCTTGTTATGGTTTTTCTTCCTTGCAAAGAACATGAAAACTCTTTTGTAAATAAAATGAAAATTAAATATCTTATGGTTACATATTTCTTATACTAAACTTATATGAAATGGAAAACTTTGATTAAGTATTGACATTTGAAATTTCTTTATGTTCAAATATCCATAGGCCTTTATAAGCTCGTATGGGCAAGAAAAAAGTGAGTACATAAAATTTATAATGCTTGCTATGAAGTTTTTAAGTTCATCTGGTTTATTCGTTTCATCATTTTATGACACATTTCATAGAAATTTACGTGAACAAGTGAAACAACTTTATAGATCACGGCTGGCCGTTAAATACCCTACACAATCCTATACGTATTCATATAACGTATTTTCAAAATAAGGCGTTGTAGTGGTCAACAAAGTGCAGGAATCCGAATCATCCGAATCAGAGTTTGCGTTTGCACCAAAACAAGTCGGGTTATCAGATTTCGTCAAAATATCTCAAAAATGACGGCCTGTATATTGAACACGAGCGAAAACAAGACGGACAAACGGACACACGGACAGATAAGTTTATATCGATTCAAGAAGTCACTCTGAATCGATCTCTATACAAAAAGGTGCATCTATTTTAAGCACTTTTGAGTGTTGCTCATATTCGCAGAAACAACAAGTAGCGCAGAGTATCAAACTCATATTTGCTAACAAAAATTTGTATGACAAAGCAGTGCTAAGCATGGTAGACACCAATATGTAGCTTACAAACATTTGAAAAGTAGTAAAACCGACTCTCGTCTCTTCAAAAATAAATTTTTATTAAAATGATAAGAAACAAAGAAAAAAATCCAACATAAATAGAAACTAAAGCCTTGTTAGGAACTTATTGGCCTAAAATCAAGCGCCTTTTCCATCAATGCAAACGCGTGGTAATCAGAAAAAGTCAAGTCAAATAAGCCACGTAGACTCATATTTCCCAAGTTGAGCACTTCCATCTTTTAAGAAACCGGTTTTGTTGTACGTATGAATTTCGCTCATTTTTCCGATTAAATATTGTTAACTCTTCTGCTTCCCCAGACTTGAACGGATCAAACCTTTCTGGTCCCATCAAAAGCAGAATATCGACTCCTTGCCGTAGCATAGTCTAGGGATAGTTTGAGACGGTACGTCTAGATCAACCCGTGAATTTTTGCACGTGCAATTCTGAAGACGAATTTTCAATTCTAATCCCGAGTAATGCTAACAAAATTTCCTTTCATTTCGTTTGAGGAAAAGGTAATAATGCTGCACTGCGCCATTGCGTATTGTAGGGCATTCCGCCGTAAAACTCGACATGTTCAACGTAACTACAAACTGCGCTGGAAACCGAAACTTGTATTCCTAAGGCTATCTGCGCGCACATACCGATTTCATATTTACATACCTTGTGAATTTATATGATATTATATTACATACAATTATATACTGCGTAAATAATTGTTCAAACTGGAAGCGTTAATTACAGGTATGTGCACTTCGTCAGCGCAAAAGGGAAAACATTTTTTCTTCGTTTGTCTGCTTTTATGGCTTGGAGTCACGCCTTCTTTATTTCGCCCAGATTTGGTGTTAAATATTTCTTTTTTATTTTAATCAGCCCCCTCTTGAACGATGCCTTTCCTAGACGCTTTTCAAGTGAGGTTTATTCTTTAATGAGCACCGGCCTAGGTATGGTTTATATCTCTCTAATCCTATATGAATTCAAGATTGAACGTTAATTTCCTTTACAACATTCCATTTAGAGTGTTTTGATGGTGTATTTTTTTTTAACTTTGAATTGGGAAAAAATCTTCAAAGCCAGCTTTTCAATTTTTTTTTTTTTTTTCAGAAATAACTTTTTGTCATGTAATTTTAAAAACAATGGCCGACACCCACGAGTATATTCCATGACATCGATTGGCCAAATTTTTATTCTCATATCCAAGTAGCTGTTAAATGGCAAAGCGCGGATTTTTGCTAGTTGGTTACCGTCAAAGGGTTTACATATTTTCAAAGCATATAATTAGATAGCCTTTATCTTTGAGACCAATTTACGGAATTAGTTTGTCAAATAATTTTCCAAATTTCAATGAATCGATTGTTTGAGGAGGAATGTAAGACATTGATCGTTCCATGATCTGTGCACAACCCTTGCTAAGCTCAAGTGACAACATCGTATGCCAACGAAAAAAAACAAATAATAGGTAGCCTTTGAGATCCTTCTTAACCCACTGATGCTTCGAGACTTCGATGTCCTATTAGTTTCTGCAGAATAGCAAAAATAGCCTGCTTCAAGACTTCTACAAACTGCAATCTAGGTTTAAATTCCTTCTCTATAAAAAGCTAAATGAAATTTAAGTAAAAAAGTCTACTCTAGACAATCGCTTTCGCAACTTGTAGGCAGCTACGAGAGCAGAGAAGAATTAAGAATGATGTCTTAATTAAAGTTCAAGTAAAACTTGTCGTCACTGCAAAAGTAATAGCTGAGATATAATGCTATTAAATTTAAAAAAAAAAAGAAGAAAAAAAAAAAAGAACGCTTCATATAAATTCATATCTTAATAAGTACGTGGATGTGTCCACAGACAACTTTTATTGTCCTCTGATCATTGTATGCAGCTTGACCTGACACCGGCATTCATTTACTCATTCTTCCAGCCAGCAATCATACACTTGCGGTCGTTTCGCCGTCTGTGCGTTTGTTCGTTAGTTTCGTTTCGTTCGGTTGGTTACTTGGTTGCTTGGTTGGTTGATGCCACGAGATATGCGCGTATTCATAATGCATTCATATATAACTGCAATTTATTAAAAAAGTTAATTTTTGTCATCCTGTGCTATCGTCACCAGGCTTATTACATAATATCAGGAAAAAATGTAATAACCTTTTAAAATATCCTGATTTCTTTCATATTTTTAATTACAAGCAAAAAAAAAAAAAAAAACAATTTTTTTAAACTTCAATTTAAAGTTCATATCAAAGAATTCCGTTTTTTTTAAAAGAATTTTTTTTTTTTATATTTTTTTATGCCTCTCAGTTATTTTATAGTAATGCGAATATATACAAATATATACTGCAAAAGTTATTTAGGTGAGTGCACTTTGTTCTGTCTTGACTTTGTTGCTCTTCATTTTCGAATATATTCCTTGATTGAATTTCATTGTTAAACAATGACGCGAATATTTTATATAAAATTTATATTTCATTTTACTTCACAAACACAAAAAAACAAACGACAAAAATACCTGACCCAGGCAATCACTAAAGAAATCAATGCAGACATTGCGGCGTCTCTGAATAGAAATACATACATACATACATACATACATATAACAAATTTTTTTTTTTTTATATTTTTTCGTTTTGAAAAGGCATACTAGGAAAAAATGGAAAGTTGAAAAAAGAAAGAAAGCAAGCACAACACGCACAAATATTAATTTGTTCAAAGGAAAACTAAAGAAAACCTTTCTATTCTGTCTATTGTTTTAGTTTTTACCCATTTTAGGCAGACACGATGGCAACAGGTTATGGTATATAGTTTTCAGGCCAACAGGAAAACTGTCTTTTTTTTTTTTTTTGGAAAACTGCATTTTACCAAAATATTCGCAGAACACATTTAAATTGATCATTTAGGCATAGTTTCATGTCTATCCAGATTTAAATTAGCTCGCAAATGCAAGCTTCTATGGAAACAAACCGGATTTCAAGGGATTTACCGAACAAACTCGATTAAATATTTTGAAAAAATTACTAAAATAAAATACATTTACAAAGAGAAAGAAATGTGTGGTGATTATCCATTTTCTTGTTTTTCATTTATATACCTTTGCTGTTAAGAAGCTATCTTATAGGGATCTCTAAGCTAGCACTTAACCGAACATTCTATGTCTTAGATGAAATTAGAAAATGATATCAAGCAATTAATGTGTGTTTCATATATGTAAGTATTGAACGTAAGATAAAGTTTCTATTCTGTGATTTGTTTGTTATCTGACTTTCTCGGAATCGTTGGATAGTAATAAAATCGCCATAGTAATATATCCGTTTAGCACACATTTTCAATAAATATTCATGATTCACTTATACTATGCTGAGCTACGTTTAACTGGCTATCAACACCGCCCAACAATTACCAAAGGTGATGAACTTGGCGTACGTTACTTGTAATAGTTTACACATAACCAATGGCTATTATTATTATTTACGCTTTGCTATATGAGAACATTTGATTATACCTTTCGATGACGGGATTTTCTCGCTTGGATGAGACCGATAGCGATCGTTCAGCATCAGAAGGAATGTGAGTAACCTACCACACTGTGTCTATAGAACGTAAAGTGAGTTTAAAAAAGAGCTACTATCCAGGCGCGTATGCTTGGACGAAATTTTAAATCTGAAGATTTCTTTACTCAATACTATCAAATGCTACCAAGCTTTTGCCATGAAAGCAATAATTTTTTATATCGTAATTCTCGCGAAAGTTGTGCATACGACAAGTGGGCGAAACAAAGTCCGCGATAAACTGTGTACGAATCGAAACTTTCCAGTCAAATTCTCTCAATTTTTTGTCGAGTCGTCAGAAATGTTTGCGAGATTGGCATTGCCGTGATGAAAGACGACGACTTTCCCTTTAGATTAATCTCAATATAATGACGTAATCGGGTCTGGTTGCTGACAATAGAGGATGAAATCAATCGTTTCACCAGACAGGGGCAACCCCATAATACACTATTCTTTTCCAAAGCATGCGCTCTTAACACGAGATTTACCAACATTTGTGCCGCTATATTTCTTTTCCACTGCAACCATTTCCACACATTTTCGTCGTAAATGCTCCACTTTTCATCGTCCATTACCAAGCTCTTAAAAAATTATTAAATGTTGTTTCGTTTTAGCAGCGAGTCGCAGAGTGAAAATTGATCCATTGATCATTTGATAATTCGTATCCATTCATATCCGAAGAGTAATCTTTCTTTTTGTATGTGGCTTTATACAAATGGTTCAAAAGTATTTTCGGCCCAATTTTTAGCCAATACGTAGCGGGGTTAAAGAGAAGAAATGTTCCGGCTTTATTAATTTTTTTGAAGAATTTCATCGACTATATCAACGATCGATGAACCAAAGTGCGACGTGTCTTCAACGAATCAATCATTTACGGGCTCCTGATTTTGTTGAAACCGTCTAAGCGTTGTCGCGTTTATTCGTTCGCCAAATTAACAATCGGGGGGGGGGGGGGCGGGGGGGCGCACGGTTCTTTCTCTTTCAATTGTTTACGTACTGTCATCTGTGTATATTATGGCGAAAGTCATGCGAGTGTAATGCCTTCGAATTGGAAAAAACGCCATGAACTTTTTTCCGTAGCAATTACAATATATGTATGGCGTTATGTCTCTCCGCACGATTGTCATTAAAACCTGTGCAAACACAAATGCAAATTCAATTGTAAATTGAGTTGAAAATTGTCAGCAAAGCGTTAAGATGATGATGATGAGGCAACGATTGTATCATTGAATTTCATTAATCCCTCTCTGTCTACAGTTGAGTGTGTGTGTTGATAAAATTGCAAACATAATATTTGCGTATGAGTTTGTAAGAATTGTTTGTGGTTTCAGTGTTATATTACATAATTGAGTCAGTCAGTGTAGTAACTAAAATTGGTTAAAAGTATTAAGTGACCCTGAAATAAGTGAATATTTAAGTAATTCACCGGAAATTTTGCGTTAAGTTGTTTCTATCAAATTCAATTCTCTGCGATCAAGCTGAGGTGAAGCTCGGTACTAATTTTAAAATTTATTGCATTTAAATGAATTTTAGATATTTTGATAGTCAGTTGTTGTGAGGGCCATAATTTGTAATAATGAAGACCGAGTGTCAGTTCACTTCAAGTAATGGCCATACAAATTCGTCCGTTTGCTTTTTTTTCTTTTTTTTTTTTTTTCTTGTTATTTTCCCTCAAGTTAACGCTTGAGAAATTTTTTGACATTGAAATGCATTACGATTTCTCGTATAAGTCTTTTTATATGTCTATGCGCTTGTCCTCCAAGTTGCCGCCTCTCTTACAAACAAAAACACATATATATATACGAATAATGTTATGTGTACTTAGCTTTATAAAATGTAATACAACTCGTCTGCTCATGGGTTTCGGAAGCTGTGGTTGCAATGTCATTTCCTTTGGTTGAGCTTGCTGAGACTACCATACATATATGCATATATGCATATATACATATATATGTAGATATATATATATACAAATGGAAGAGACGTAGATGTAACATAAGTAACATGTTTTAAAAGTGCTTCAAAAACTTCAAGTATGACAAACGAACAACTTTTCTTCTTTATATAGCCCCTTCCTTGTCTAACTAATTATTATTTTATTATTTCTTTCTCTTTCTGTTCCCCTAAAAGCCTATAGGCAGTCAGTCACTGTAACATACAATTATTTGCGATTTTACAAAAAAATTTAAATGGGTTTCCAATTTGTGGCAATTTAATGTGTGTTGTTGCACCCTAGTTACAGATAGGGTGGCAGGCCGAAAGTTCCTTTTTCTTTTACGTTTTACGTATATTACCGCATTGTATGTGCGAATGCATATGTGTGCAAACAGAGGTTGTGGTGTGTCGTGAGAGAAACTACATTCGACCGCAAACGAGTGCGTTTTATTTGTCATCATTTAATTCGAGCAGTATATTACTTGAATGCATACGCATTTACATACATGGGTCTCTAGTTGTTGCGGTGACATCCTTTTCCTTAATTCGATACCTCTGCGGGCGTTCGCAGTCCCCTTACGGATGCAATGTACTTTTCGGTGTGCGTGTCTAAAAAGTGTCAGTTTTTCTTTACGGTCGTCTCTAGTTCTGAGATTTGTCATCTGATAACTTAGATAACTCGTTTGTTGCGGTTCGTTAACCTTTGTTTCCCGAAAATAAGAAAAAAAATTCAAAATACATTCGAATGTTCCTCAGCGTACAAACGCTCACAAAATAAGATGGATGATGTTGCTCAAACCAAATTTGTTGAGTTCGTTTCACATTTAAAATTTTTTGGTTGCATCCTGAAAACTAACATTTCTTGCGCATGAATTTTTTATTTAAAACAAACTAACATCTATATGCAAACGCATTAACATTATATATTAAATGTATTGATAAATTGACGATAGTTTATATATAGTTTTCTTCAACATTTAGCCAAATTCCTTAGGATTATTGTTAACAGTTTGCAACCTTTTTAATATTAAATAGTTCTTGAAGAGAATTTCCGTAAAGTGAGACAATACTTTTCAAGTTATTAAACAATTACAAGTATTCCTTAACTCGATGAGCAAAATGACTATCAATTATGCCAAAGGCATCATCGTAATTAGAGCATTTCACAAAATTAGCAGGTCGAAGGCTTTCCGAAGAATCGTAAAGCAACTTAGACTTAGTTTGTTAGTAGTTAGTCTTTGTATTTTTCCCATCATTAATCGCTTAGATCTTGGCTTAGTAGTGCTTACAAATACACACCGAAAAGACTATGAATGAAACGAAGAGTTCTTTGTCTTAGCCTTCTAACTGACATATAGATTACATTTCAAGCCCTTTAACAACTAATGACATTTGAACTATTTTTGGAGAATCGTGTTTAGAGTAGAGCCCAAAACAACCAAACAAAGCTAAATAGGACGCTTGTAGACCGATACGAGCTCAACTTTTACTGAAAAGGTCGAGAAGAACAAGTACAGTGTGAGAAAGTCCACGCTCGTAGTTCAAAAACCGAAAGTTGCCTATCCGTAATGCCCGCCGATGTCTGTTTGCTCGAAGATTTTCTCTATAATGACGTAATTTAAGCCAAAATAATCAATGTACAGTGTCCAAATAATGTTCCCACTAACAGTGCGGCCCAATATATATAGACAAGGAATGCATACACCTCTCGGACTCAAAAGTAACATCCGTTTATACAGATACGCACACGCCTATATATATACATATATGTATATATGTGTACAGATACAAGAAGTAAATAAAATAATTGTTTCCCAACCCAAACCAAAACCTCACGTAAACAAAATCCAATACCGAGGAGTGGTGCCCATGTGCTCCAAGTCTCTTTTGACACAAATCTGTTATAGAGGTCTTATTAAGAGAACTCTTAGTCTTGCTCTGACATAATTGATGTACGTGTACATATAATGGGTTACGAGCCCACTTGGTGAAACGTTTTGGTTACGCAGATACGCCTTTATATCCGCACATTATAATTATAGATTAAATTTAAATCATAATGAAACTTAGATTTTGTCAAGCTATAGGGCACAAGCGCAACACGAAAATACTTCAAACTCCTTATCCCTATTAGAATCACTTTTAGATCTACATTTGACATTACATTAAATTATGCAAATTTCAGCTTTTCGGCGAATGGTCGAAGGGAAATATCTATCAAGAAACAACAAAAAATGGATAAAATTATTTTATCTTTAGTGATTATTCTCTAGTGATGCATACATACAAAATTTTATACCGAAATGTTACATAGGTTTCTGTGAAGAGTTAACATTTTACACCTTTTTTCTTCATGTTGTGATTCATTAATATTTTGCTTTTTTGTAGCATATCAATTTTGTTAAGAACGAAGAACGCGATTTTTGCAATTTCTCTTTTTCGTTTCACTTCAAATATCGCTTTGTATTCATAATATTTTTTTGATCGATTTTGGTTTATGCGGTCATTGGTTAATCAATTTTCTTGTGTATCCATGTGCCAGCATCCATCAGCACGCACCTACTCGCTATCTCTATCGCTCCTCTTTCCTTATCTATCTTTCTTTCTTTCTCTCTTCATCTTTTTCCCCATCATATTTCGCACTGACACTTAGCCTATTGTGGTTAAGAGAAAAGGTCGGTCGTGTGGAATGCGTCTGCATAGAATTGACGTCGTCATTCAATGGGCCACTATATGAACACAGCGTTCCATTCATTATCTGTTTTCTGTGTTTCTGTGCGCTTGGGGTTAGTGGTTTTCAAGTACTCTGTATACACACATAATCACTCACTATGAAGGTTTTTTTTTTTTTTTTAATGCTCGCTCACCAGTACGACTTCGAAGGTAAGATCCAGGTGTCTGTGCATTAAGTTTGTTGGTGCGATGCATCATAATGCGGTTGCATATAATTAAGTTGCATTTATGGCAATCATTGATTATGATGTTGTTTGTGCTTTGCTACATTGCATCGATGTACTGCTTGCGCTGATGAAGATGAAATGTTAACAAAAAAAAAAAAAAAAAAAAAAAATATCTTGTAATTTATCTCACCGCATAGGCAACAACAGTAGAAAGCAAAGATCAAAAGAAAAACACCGGCAAGCGAATGATTATAGAAGAAATTGAAAATATTGCAGCGGTATGGAACAGAAAATATCGGTCGCGCATACCACAAATCTAGATAGTCATCTATCTTAAATGTATATAGATGTGCCTACCACTATTACTTAGCCTAGTTTTACGCTTGTTTCGTTCAAATTTTCGAAAATCTTATTTCTCGCAAAACACTATACATTCAATTTTCATATTTGTAAATTATGTGTTAAATTTAAGATGGTGTGTGTAAATTCGAGATATTTGTGCTATCTTTCATTTTAGTGGAAATGCCATTCACTGACATCCTTACGATGCATTAATTCTTCCTAACTATTTTATGCCTCGCTCCAGTTGTCTCGACTCCCCCTCCCCCATTTCTTCATCACCTTCCCTTATTTTCTCTTTCTCACTCTGTCTATTGCCTACTCTCTCTCTCTCTCTCTCTCTCTCTTCCTCTCTCTCTCTTTCTATATCATTCTCTTTCATTCTCTTTCACTCTCTATGTCTCTGACTATTTCCCTCTCATACCCATTTCTGACAGTTTATAATTCGTAATATGGTTTCACTTGGCATCACATACGAACAACATAGCGAATGTTTATACGGTTATTGATTTGACTGACTGACTGACTGACTGACTGACTGACTGGGAACATGAATAAAAGAGTAGTGAAAGACGGTTTGAATGACTGCCTGACAATCATTTGCTTTCAAACTAAGCGTCGTTATAAACGCACGCAAAACGGAAGGATCACTGAAGCGTACAAAAATCATATTGTAATAGCTTTGTGCGTGTATTTAGCATATATATATATATATATATATATATATATATATCTTTGTATATATGTATGCGGTACGCTTGTTACACTATAAACGAACGTAAGCGTAAAATCATTAACGTGGTTTGTTGTTATGACTTCGAGAACTAGTCAATCGTTGTAGATTCTTAGCGTTTTAATATTTAAATTAAATCAGAGCACTATTGTAAAAGTAAACAATGTTCTTATATCTATGTATAGTAGTCGTTCTTGCATTAAATCCATAAAAATGTATCAAATTGTTGTTAACGGTTCTTCTTTACCTTATAATACAAATACATATGGTTGTCGTTTTTTTTATTCATCTTCATTTAAAATGTTACAACTTGAGTGTTTGCCATTGTTTAGAGTTTAGCATTACAAGCGAGATGATCGTTGTACCTCAATAAGACTCTTAATCTAAATTATAAACAGCTGCAATTTGCAACGCATTTTCACTTTCAAGTTCTATTAACATTTTTTTTGCTATTTTATGTATTGATCGCTACTCGACGTTTAACAAGCAACCCTTTTGCATACAATGACTTTCTCTCGCTAAATGTTTTGCATTGTAATACACTTTCTGTTTATTATTCCAAGATATATCAGTTGTCTACGCTTGTTTGTTTGTAGATATTTTACACAACTTTTTTTTTTTTTTCCTTCTTTTTCTCTTTTCTGTTCATGCCTCCATTGTTAATGTCGTCTATTGTCCATTTGAATAAATAGAATAAATTATTACTGTTTTTGCTGCTGTTGGTTTCGTTTACATTGCAAATAAAGTTATTAACTTGAGAACTAACCCTGAAATTGTAATAAGCAGTTGCATCGATAACGTGATGATCGTTTTTTAACTAATTGACATGATCACCATTTATTTAAAAATACGATAATAGAAGGAGTCTATAATTTCGTTACAATTAATTGTAAAGTCCTGTTAATTTCTATGCAAATAGATAGAATCCCTCTGCTATTACATCTTAACCGCAATGATATTAACTTTTGCACATGAGTACTTAATAGGCATTTTTCTTACACAGTATTCTTATTGCTTTACCATATTATGTTACTTTGATTAAAAATTTTCATTTTTGAAATATTAAATTACAATTTTTGAAACGAGTTTGAAAACCAAAAAAAAAAAAAAAGATATGTTTTATAAGCAATAAGAAGGACGTTTACTTTTGAATCCTAAGGGATATGCAGACCTTAGCTGCACTCTTCTAACTATCATCTAGATTTCAATATTAGTAACGCACACACGCATTACCTGAAACTAGATCATATTTTTCATGCCCTTCAGTTACTACCATATATTTTATATTAATATAAAACGCCGCTGGACTCTTATAATAAGATCATCTGTGCTGGTGTGTGATGCAAGAATATCACAAAATAAAAATAATGATTACCTAGAAGCTAAAGCAAAGAAAAAAAAAAAAAAAAAAAAAAAGATGTGTTTGCGTGTATTTGTTCCTTTACTTGTTTGTTTATGTATGTGACGAACTGCAAAAGTCCAGAAAAACAACAGCTGCATTTTCCTTAGAGTAAGCGAGTAAATATGCGAATCCTTGCATATGTATGTACGTATGCCTGATTGTGTGTGCAATCAAATCCAGAAATTTAATCTGAAATGCCGTTAAGAAATTGCCTCCACTTAGAGAAACTAGTTAATGGTCTCACAAATCTCATTTGTGAAATGAAAATAACACCCCTTTGTTAAGCAGCATAAGTAGACAGACAGACAAAAAAAAAAGAAAACAATGGATATAACAATAAGCAAACACGTTGTAAATTCGAACGCGAAGAAATTCGCTGATAGCGGTCAGCGTTGCTAAGTCAAAGGTACGATAATAACCGTACCATCAAGTCTTTGAAATTTCGTTATCACAACGTTATACCGGATTTCCTAAAGTCGCCTTAGAAGAAACCCTCATACTTACAGATAACTGCCAAGCCATTCTCCCTCTATTTATTTGAATTTAGATTGCTATGGTGTCGTTGGCTATCGTAGCATCCTTATTGTGCTTGTTCGTATACTTTCATAAGAAACATGCACATATACACGAAATTGCATATATGTGAAAATATGTTACTTGGTCCTTGACCGCGTTATTCTCTCCCGTTTGAGTATTTTACACAACTATCCTCGCGTATTAATTTTACGTGGAAATCTCTAAAAAATCAAATAAAATAACGTGAGAATTTTCCCAGTGGCTTATACATAATTGTATGCGCTCTTGTGCATACAGATATATATATATATATATACCTATGCGTCTACGAATATTAATTTGGTATGATGATAGGGGTGGTTGATGGCTTGCTTGGATTACTGACACCGCTGCGATGTATCGTATAAGCACGTATCGCAATTAAAACAAGTAAAAAGTCGCCGCTACTTTGTCAGCGTTGTCATACATATTGAATTGAAATGAATAATAAACGCGCACATACACACAGACAAACACACACACACACACACAGTCACACACATCCATGCATGTAAATAATGCAATGTAAAAATCACGCTGCATAGATTGGGGTGGAAGGTAGAATGGGTTCATTTAAAATATTGTGAAATTTCACCCCAAAAATATAGAAAAAAGACACCAATTCAAGCACTCTAAAAAAGCATGCATATATATATATATATATATATATATGTATCAAAAATATTCACACAAGCGCCCTAAAGAAATTCCATGATAATTACGATTTGAGGTGGAATCATAGATCGCAAGCAAAGTCAACCAAACAATGAAGAAAATTTACTTTCGAACTTATGTTGATAACTAGTCTACGGCGTATTGTAATGCGCGGTCAGTGCTTATTTTACATTTGCATGCCACGCTATCGCTTGTCAGATGTAATTTAATGCGCGAAAGCGGTTTTTCTCCTTAGATTTTGATCTAAAAAAAAATTATTGAATTCAAGATTTGAATGCATGCAAGATACCTATCTATCCATCCGTTGAGTATATCGTGAGAATATTTCTTTTTAATAATTTGTTGTTTGTTCGCTTTAATTGGTATATTTTTTTAATAAAGTTCACCAGCTCTTGTTTTTTTTCATAGCTATAAAATTGTCCACGAACTGTACCCGTGTCCTTGAGCTTCAACTATATGAACCATAGAGACGTAAAAAAAGAAATGTATATTTTTTAATTCTTGAAGAATTAGTGGATAAATTTTAAATCAAGTTAAAGTAACGATCCCTGCATCCTTCATATCCAAAAAAATACTTTTCATAGCTCTACTCGGAACGACCTATGGTGTTGATTTCATCTCGTACTCATATTATACGTTACGAAATTGACTTTTGTGTAAGAGAGCACTTGAATTATTTACGTGCAAATGTCAACAATGACTTAATCTTTTAAATTCGCAAAATGAAGGCGAAAATGGTCTAAGAAAGTCAGCTAAGAAGATAATTTGAGGCTTGAAATGTGGCTTTCAAGCTTCATGGTTTGTTTAAAAGCCAACAAGTTGTTTTTGTCTAGTTGTATCTACTCCGATATCCAGGCCGATTCAAAATGTCTCTTTCTCTCTCTCTCTCTCTGTTATAAGAGACCTTCTGCTGTCGACCGGATAGACGAACATGCGTAAATGTTTAATGCAAAATGATTTCATCATATGCTATGCGTAAGGTATCAGTGCGGGAACATAGCTTACGCAATCCAAGCTATCTTAAAATCATTAAGAAGATGAATGTGAATAGCAGCATTGCTGACTTATCGCGCTTCTCCAGCAATATCGTTCGATGGAGCATGCATTGTATGTATATTCATGATACTGTCGTGCGTAATGGTCACTCAGACCACAAAAGTTTATTAGCGAAGTAGGCAGCAATGTAAAAAGCTTACCGCGGATGGAAAAAAAAAAGCTAATAAGCAAACAGGGCAAGCGACATGGAATGATAACTCTTCGCGAGAATGATGACTAAGCATACTATTGTCCAGTACAATAGAACACTAGAGTTTGGAATGTAATACATACCAAGTAAGCGGTCATGACAGTTTTTCCAATTACTTAGGTCGATTTGGCCAGGACTTTGAAGCATTTCTACCAAAGATGCGTTGCTGAGCGATACAGCAAAACGAATCATGTACGCTTTAGGTTGTATTGTGAGGATGTGTGTTCCTTTGCAATACCCCTGTGCAAAAATCATAGACATTCTAAGAAAAGCCAAAAGAAATATACCAATTACGTTAGTTTTACGACAGACGATTTGAACTAAGCCAATCCTTTCCGATTAATGCACAAGAGTGGCTGTAAAAACAATATGTCAGTCGTTTAATGAAATAATTTTTGACCTCCAATGTTGTTATTAAAAAATCTTAATAAAAAAATTTATGACAGCATATATAATGTGCCATGTAAGCGTCAGCATCACAGCGCACATCTATACAACACATATGATAACGCTATTTATATAAATGCTTTGACATGACATAGTGAAAACATCACCCATACACTCAATATAACATATCCGAACAGAGACGAGAATTACTATGTTCAGTATAAAGAGTCCAAAGGTACGACATTGTAATATAGTATTACATTAATCTATAAAGGAATGATACGATGAGGTGCAATTTTGTGGTGCATTATTGGTCTCTGCTGCATGATTTACAAACTCGACGCGAAAAATGTAAACGGAAATTACGATAGAACGCTTCCAAGTCGCAATCATAATTTCATCACATAGATAAAAGACATACATGTAAGCCAGCAAGCAACCAAACGAAAGCCAAATCCATTCTAGTATTTCCGCCAGTCAAGAAAGTCTATGAGTTGTGCACGGTCTTGGATGGATAGTTCTATCGACTGGATTTGATTCAGAAAAGCGAAATCTCTGAGATTAACTACAAACCTATGCGTTCAGTTACGCTCTAAGGAAACGTGGAGAGAAAAGGAAAAGTTTATAATATTTTTGTCTGCATTTTAATTACAGTTTCATCTTAATAGCTCGGATATTTTTATTTTTTACTTTCGTCTGCTTTACAGCGTACTTTCACTGCTTTCTCAGCAAAGTGAATGCAATAAAACTTATTTGTATACAAATTGGTTTTGCAGGTCATTAACATTTCAAGCAAAAAAAGACGAGAGAAACAAAAAAAAAAAAAAAAAGAAGATATATACATTTTTTTTTTGTTTATATTTCGAAAATGTTCAATTTATTTTTCTCGTCTTCCTACTTAGAATGCTAGCGTATACGCAAATAAGCGCAAATATATTATATGCATATTATGTACTTTACCTCAAACACGCACACGTTGATAGTTATGTTTAAACTAAATTTCCGCATTTAAACAGTTTTGTTCTTTGTATTAGTTGTTATTGTCACAACTGCATTTAATTAATGAAAGACAAAAACAAAACGAAAGAAAGAAAAAAAAAAATTATAATAATTTAAATCTAGACAACTGTTATCAGCAACAAGGAAATACACTTACACACACACACATACACACACATACACACACATACACACACACACACATGTATGCACACGCATTTACATACCGACACAACAACGACTGACAATCAAGTGGAAAAGATGGAAGTTTTGTAAAAGCTTGAAAATTCCAGATATAGTGTGGGAGGATGTATTTACGCTCTCAGTCTCAGTCTCAGTCTCAGTCTCAGAAATTGCAACCTATGTTTTGTATGTATATATGTATGCGTGTATACAATCAAAAGCAGCAACAAATGCGTAGTGTATACGTATGCAGGATAAGAGAAAGAGAGATGAAGTGAGAATAGAGGTGTACGAAAAAGAAAGATATTAATAACTTTAATGTATAATAAAAAGAAAAGCAACAAGAAGAATAATGGCAACAGCAATAAAACATAACAATTCATTGTATATTTTAAATGTGTATTTCGATATTCTATGTTGTTACTGTTTGTGTTTGGTTCTGATGGGGTATAAGCTGCATGCATGCATGCTTGCATCCACGCCCGCGTGTAGGTGGATGGGTGTTACTCTGTTATGTAGTGTTTTTATTTACTGATTATTATTGTTGCACAGTAGTCGTAAATATTATCATTCATTGAGCGCATACGTATGTATGCCTTTACGTGCTTACACTATTATATGTTATATGGTATGGTGTTATATACCATCTGTTTACTCAATTGGAGAATACAAATACGTATATATTTTGCAAAACAATTGAAGAGAAAAACTAAAAAAAAAAATAAAAACAAAAAAAAAAAAAACCCAGCCAGTACAAAAGAGAAAAGAGTGATAACAATAAAAACAAATAAAAATACCACAGTAGGTCAAGTTCTACTAATGAACACCCCACAAAACACTACGAAACTAGATTTTCTTGTTTTTTGGAGTATATGTGTACTCTCTCCTAATTGCCTTCATCGAAGTGAATGAAAGCATTTTTTTTTTCGGTCATTTTCCATTGAATCTGTACATGGCCAGCGCACGTCCATAGCTATAAAAACCAAAAAATACCTTAAATCTCTTCAATGCAATCTGTTACTATGAGAGGTTGTATGTGGAAAGGGCTCCTTTCAAAAATGATAATTATTGTTAATTAACTCAATTTTTTATAAAGATTCCCATCAGACGACGGAGCCGGAGTGTCTTTGTTCACAATTTCGTTAAAGTACACTCTAAAAGTCGCAGCCTGGAGTTTGACGTGTTCTCAGGTTTTCTAACTAATAGAACAGATATATTTAAAGTCTTTTGATAGAACTTGAATATTGTAGATCGATGATCATTTTTCTCGTTAGTTCTTAACGCCCACGTTAAGCTGACAGTAAAGGAAAAGTTTAGTTGACTCGGGACCGCACGAAAGCGTAGCGCATCTCTTGATGAAAGCCTAGAATCTAACGACACAGCTCTTTCTAGGAACAACTTGACTTGACTATATTCTCCAATGTTAATGACATCAATAGTAGTAATGCGGAACAGGGTTGCATTCCAAAACACTCGACAAAACTTCGGTTTAGAAGACCTTTCCCCAAAAAGCCTTCGAGAGGTGCATTTTACAATCTGCATCAATTTGTGTTATACACACTTATATGAAAATCATGAGATCATGTTGATTATTGATGCATTGTTGATATGTAGTGCTATAAAAACGATTTTCTTTTCTTTCTATTTTCTTAAGTTAGAAACAAGATTACAGACGATGTGTAGTATTTAACGCTATATAAGTACAACATTTTTTACTTTTATTGCAAATTCAAGTAAAGATCATTGGAGTAAAGGTAGGTGACAGTACTAATGAAAACCGCCTGCCAACACTGGAGGAACACACGAGAAAGTAGAAAGTAAGCGAAACTCACACGTGAAAGCTTATAAGCCGTGCAATATCCACGAATTTTTTTTAATCGTAAGATTGCCAATAATTTGGAAGAAGTCAAAGCGTTTGCTACCTTGAACAAGTTTCTTGCTTAAGCTCTTATCTCTTCAAGATCCCGAAAATATTAAAACGACAACCATAATCTCAATTAGAATAGTGACCGTTATCGTAACTGTACTACGATATTGATTGATAGTCCCAGTCTAACCACATAAGTACCGGTACTTGTAGTAATAATCATAACACCTTTTCATATCGTTTATTGTGATCATAATTGAATTCGCATATTCGTCTCTCAATGCATTTATTTATTATTACAAAGAAAATGTCAAAGTTAGTATACTAATATCGTGTGAAGGGATTACAGAAAAAGCAAGCCAGCAAGCAGCCCTTGTAGCGACAAAATTCTGTATTACTCACCAGACAGTAACATTAGAGTACATTGACACAATTTTGATGCGGTTATGTTCAGACTTTTATTAAAATCTTGTTATTATTGTTATTATTGTTGTTTTGTTCGAAAGAAAACAAAAAACTGAATAATTAAAATTGAAACCATTATCAACGTCATCAAGCAAAATGAAAATGGCATATAAAGAAAATTACATTTTCCACTTACTTCGCTATGCGTATGAATAAGAAAATGTAAAGGAAAAGAAAATTATCGAACAACCTGTCGATTATTTGCCGATTTGCGAAATCGGGCAAATTAATTTTCAAATTATTTATACAATATTTCTGCAAGTGAAATATATTAATCTGTTCTTATTTAAATGCACATTACATTAACGCTGATATTGGTTTGTTGTCGCCTAAAAACTGGTTCAAAGATATAAAAACAAAAAAAAAAACAAAAAAAAAAAGAAGAAGCTGCAGTAGCAAAGCAAGTTGTCGTCGTTTGTGTTGCCATTATTTTATTGTTATTACCATCATCATTATCAGCAACATTAACGTCATTATTAATATTGCGCACGCTATTAAAAACATAACATATTCTCATAATCGTCGGCACACACACACACACGCACACACATAAAAAAAATATAAAAAAAATAATATAAAATAATATGTATGCAGAAGAATTCAACAATTGTGTGTAAAGCAGGCAGACTTATAAACAACAACATTCAGACATATTCATACGATTCACTTTTATTGTTAGCGTTTTGTCGTTATATCAAAACACATATACACACATGCGCCGCATTCAAAAACGAAAAAAAAAATAAACCAAAAAGCATGCAGAGCAAAAAGCAAAAATTCCTACAGACATACTTACATTTATACATTGACACCTGTTTTTTCGTCAACCGTGTTTGTTTGTTTTTTTTTTTTTTTCCTCTTCTTCTTTTATACTCTATAATTTATTTTCATATATTTTCATAAACGCGTATACGGATGAAGTAAAGGGTACATTTGAGAATATATGAAAATAAGTCAACATATATTCGCTTTTTTTCCAGAAAACCAAACTGATTAAAAAATAATACAAAAAAAAAAAAAAAAGAAATAAAATAACTCAACGTTCGTTCAGACTCGTTTGTGCTGTCTACTGAGTTGTTTACTTTTCGAATTTATCGCACATTATATGAAGCTCGCAAAATACATTATTCACTAGCTAAATATTAGATATTTAATGAATGTGGATTTCGTGGATTTTTATTGAGTGTAAGAAAAACAACAACAAAAAGTGAAAGCACATGCGGCAGTGGCAGCAATGAGACGAGATACGAAATGGACGGTCGATGGCTTAAACAACGTTCACGTTTACAACAATCAAGAAATTGAGTGTATATGCATATAGATATATATATATATACATAATTTGATTCACGTTAGATCTTTTGTTCTAATGCTGGCCAAATGCGGTGAACTTTCATTTACATTTCCGCTAGGCTGTGTGTCTGTCGTTTGTCGGCGCTTAAATCTCGTAACAAAACGGCATATATGCCTTTTATATAAATGCACACATGTATGTGTGTGTATATAAATGTATATATATTTACAAGCATTTTTATATACATCCATATATACTTATGAACAACAAATACTTCTCGTTCGTACTTCCTGCCGTCATCTGTAAAAATCTAATGACGGCGTTTACATAACGTTATCTGTGTACGGTGTGCGTCTATATTTCTATGCACGGCACTGTGCCCTACCCTTAGTATATATATATATATTTTTTTTTTATTTTTTTTTTTTATTTTTCTACTACATCTGTATAATAATTACTGCGGCATATCCAAGATATAATTCCGTCATTAATGCAGAATAATTTTTTCCTACTTCCTTTTTTTGGACTGTAATAATTCACTTGAACTACAATTACACAATTTTTTTTTTTTTTCGTGCATGCGTTCCTTGTATATGGAAAGAAAAAAAATCTACATATATATGTGATGTATAGAGAGCAGACTGACTATTCGCCAACAAAGTAACAAATCAGCTAACAGCCAATGTGACAGCTACTCAGTTAGGTTGATCGGTGAGGAATGATTGTGATGTTGGATTGTCTGTCAATTAAAAGGCCATCTTTCCAATTGTTGTTGACGAAGGTGTATGAGTGCGCGTATGTATACGCTTGGCCCTGCCTATGCAAGCCCAAGGTGGATTGTCATAAATCGACAAAGTCATATTGTGAACCGTGTAATTAATGGCCATAAAAAGATTTATGATTTTACAACACAAACGGTCGGTTTTTGTCTGCTCCATACAGACCGTATTTTACAGCCTTGTCAAAGCTACGAATTCCATGGATTGTCATACTTACTAGTGCAAACAACGTTTTCTCTACTCTTACCCGTTACTAATGAAATTTATTATGACCGCCAGTCACTGACCATTGGAGCTATTTACACACATATACTTCTCCATATTAAAAAAAAAAGAGCATAACAACGTATGGCCTAAAGCTTTGGCTACAGAACCGCCAACAGACAAATATTTATTCAATTACCTACCTATCTTCTTCTCCTATAAAGGAAAAAATTCTTGTATTATTTGATTTTATCAATCAAATAAAATGAAAATATAAAAGAATTGAAGAGAGTTAAAAAGAGACGATTCTAATACTAGAGCTATCACTAGTGTAAAAACAAGTTAGTAGAAATTTACCTCCTGTATTACTTGATCGATTGAAAAGAATGCGATCGGCATAGAGACACGCCCATCATAGACAACACAAACAAAGGCAACTACAAACAAAATCAGACAAATTTTCCTTATCGTCGTCTAATGCTCGCCGAACCGCGAATCATCTTAAAAACTGTTACTCAGATTAGGACTATTCCAATAATTAGTTTGTTTATATGCTCAGAGATAATGATTAAACAGTGACTTTGCATTACTTACACGATCTTGGATTTATTCAATCGTTTTATTTGTCTACAACCAATGCTACTGTCTTTTTTTATTAAAATTATTGTTATTATAATTAATTTACTTGGAAAAATAAATTCTTAGGCTGAAGTCTTCAAGTACTAGCACCTAAGTCTATCGTGTCCTTTTTAATTCACTTGTGTGCAAATGAAACAGTGCAAATTAAAGAAATTTTTTTTTTTATATGTATTTTTCGATCATAGCTATCACTTCAGCCCACTTGTTTTACCATTACATCCTATACTAGATGAACATGCATCACAAATATATTTCTAACCTTTCGTGCACATGGAATTCAGCAATTTTTGCGTACACTGCTCGTTTATAGTTTTCTTTCAAACAATGGTCTATAGGTTTGGTTTTCGTTATTAGAGTGCAGGCCAGTCTCCTCTGTGGCCTAAATGTGTTCATAAACTGGGTAAATTTCTCTTCCTGAGTGAGCTACTCTTTGAGATTATTCTTGTTTATATTTTTAAAATCTTCGCCAAAACAATATCAAATCCCAGCTATGGGTTCTTGGTTTTATTGACGAGCCATACGACTAGCTTTGTTTTATTGAAGAAGGCGCAACCTTAGGTATATCTTTCAATCACTGCAAGTTTTTGCGAATTTATGTTTGTCACTGCAATATATCACTTTTTCATCTCGGATACTGTTCGAAACCGTAAGAGTGACTTCACTACGCTTGTAAAGAATTACGAAATGAATTAATCACTGAATCTCATCAGTACTCTTGTCTCCATCGTTACCTAGCGTGTAAATTTCATCTTTAATTTCTTGAAAGCTAGAGGGATACTTTTCATCCAGAGTGCAAGCTATGTCGGAATGATTATCATTTGAAATGAAGTTCCAGCACCACTTATATGGGCACTTAGCTGTTTTCCCATTTCTTGATCAATTCTATCGAAACCTTTTAACTTAGTTACAGGTTCTTTCTCGCTATCGTCTTTCCTGATCACCGAATATTATCAGATGTAATTCAAATGCATACAAGGAAAAAATCATGTAATAAACACATCACTAAATTCAAATCTTTGGAGGAATGGTCTAGATATTTTAAGAAACGACTTTTCTAATTGGTCAAAGGATCAAAGATCGCTGTGTGATTTCTCCGATAAAAATGTCCCATCTTATTAGTCACTGCATTATACAACTGGCCGGAGAGCGGCAAGTACACTAACTCAGACAGCTTATCTTTGGATACGTTTACGTTAGTCGTGATAATGAAACTCGCAATAAGTCAGCAACTTAAACCTGGATTCTCTTACGCCATTTAACTTGAAAATGAGTAAAAATCTATTGAGTCGTAGGATATAAAAAAAAGTTTTCGCAGCTGAACACAGAGTCTTGCGTGTACAAAAATTACAATTTGGAAAGTTAACTAACTATTGTACCGTTAATTGTGGTCATATATTTTCAAAAATTTTTAACAAAATACCATTGGCTAGAATTTAAAAGTTGTAATAAGACAGATTGACTTGATGCACTCGGTACTACTAGTGTTAAAGAGAAAATAAATTTCAAATAAAAATTAACTAAAAATTTATTCAATTATTTGCAATTACAAAGTAATTGATCGAATGTTAATTTATAAAACTTATCTGCTACATAATACTCTCAGATCTTTTGTATAAATCGTTGTATTAATTAAAACGGATACGCCTTGATTAATTGCATGAAGTCCATTCCGGGTCCGAAGACAATCGGAACTTTGATGAAAAGTTTTTCATAGAGTTCAATAAAAAATATCAAGTAAGTGAAATAAAATTTGATTTTCGAAAACTTAGTTCAAGTTTGATTTCTTAACTAATTAATTATATGCTTAATCTGCACATTTGTAAAAAATTCTGGTTTATTTTTCTCTTAAATGTTTTCAATTAAAGCTTTTTTATTATGTTACATTAAATATGCATAACGATATAAAATGTAGGCTTAACCGGAACCGGATGTATTATCTATGTTTGCTGGCTTGTCTGCCTATCTACTGCCGTTCTAGTTACTTATGCAGCAAATATTGGCATTTGATATGACTGAGCTGCTGCTGCCGCTACTGCTAATAATGAAATCGCCAACGACTCTCTTTTTTTTTTTTTTTTTTTTTTTTTTTTTGCATTTTCTTTACATCAACTGAAGTTACGCTTCAAAACAGTTGACGGGATTGTATATTTTCCACCTAACATTATTGCAAATACGCGCATACCGATGCTTAATTCGTGTACAAGTGTTGGCGGCTTTAGATGAATATCGTGCACTTGCCTTACACAGGCCGTACTAACCGTGATATTCACTGTGCATGAATTTGTTCATTCGTGGTTTATGTGTTCTGCCAATTTATTTGGCATATAATCTCCATAGGCAAGCTAAGCTTTTCATTTCGTTTGTCGAATTTTGCAAAATATGCCTGAAAAGCGTATTCGAAAACGGTATACCTTCAAACTAAACGTAAGGATTGCGAAATTTAGAACATTTTTTTATGAGTAGCGCTGGCGACGGTTGGCTTATGATAACAGAGCGATTTATCTTTCGAACACTATGAAATATTTTATACCTTAAGCTTTGTGTTTTGCATTCAATTCGTAAATAGGGCTTCACATAATTTTGGCATAGATGATTTAAAAGTTACCGGTGATAGAAAGTTTTGAAAATGCTTCTAATGTACTCGATATTGGTTAAGATGAAATAAATCAAAATTTCAAGAAATGCAAGATGGGACACTGAAAACAGGGAGTGTTCGAGGAGCCTAGTAGACACAAAGCGATTGGGTGACTTCAATGAATAGATAATTGATACCGTGGCTTCTCAAGCTAATAAGATAAGCACAGAATATCATATGATATTATGCAACATTAACATAACCTTAACATCGACAACATCTTCTTACGGACTGATTCACTTCAATTTATTCAATAAAGTAACGCTGATGAGCAAAGGAGCAGAAAATATGCTAATTTTTCGAAAATAAGTTTAATCAAATTGAAAACCAATTTCTCAGCAAACACCAACATACAGAGAAGTTCATTGGTTGAGCATCTGTTAATCCACAGACAATGCACAGGTCCACCAAAATCCACCGACAAGAAAGGGACGAAGTTAAAGGATGTTGCTGTAGCTTCCAAACAAACGTTGTTGTTATAGTAAACTTACATAAAGGAAGTAAAACAATAAGTCGCTCTAAGTCGGCTTAAAAGCCCATTAATAAAGGTTATAAGATTGAAAAATTATCTTACTCTGGAAGCAACAACTAAGATTGAATGCGAAAATATCTGCAAACAAAGTTGAGGAGTTTCTTTCTGATCTAAATTGCGATACATGGACAAAACCAAACTAGGGAAACTATTAGTTATTACAAAATCTGAAGTGGGAAAAATGGCTGCCATCATACCAATAAATATTCTTGCCAAAGGCTTTTCAAGGCAGCTGACAAGCGATGGTAAATTTTCGCTATGCGGATAAGTGACACTTCGTTGGGAATGTGAAGATATCTTCAAATTTGCTGAGTTTTAAGAATCCTTTTTTATTGTGGTTGTCCAACCCCTCAGAAGATGGTTCTTAAGCACGATGATGGCTAGAATATCTACAGGTAAAGAAAGGAGGAAAAAAAACGTTTCGAATGTTCGACTTGAAAGTGGTCACTTCAGTAGCTATTCCGAATTAGGCTGCGATAGTGTGCTCTGCTTTACCCGGACACTTCTGTAGCGCATGACAATGGTCGGAATATTCGAGCAGTCCAGTCCAAAATTTGATTTATGGAAAAATCGATTGTATCGCTGCTGAGTGCTTTCCGTAAAGCCACCCATAAATAAGTGAAGCACCGTATTACTGTACGCACTCGAGGACCTTCAGACAAGACCTGAAAGCTTCTCCCGACATACATGAATTGAGCTGTGAATCATAATAGAAAGTGGGCGGAATTTTCTTTGCATCATTTTAATAGTTGCCAAGTCCCTGCCTCTTTAAGCATTTCTAATACTTGTTCTATCTAACAGAAGGCATTTACTTTTGTCGCAGCTATAGTAATTGCTTAGTTGGTAAAGGAATAACTGATCAGGCATACACATCCACTAGGCAGCGACCACCTTCCGATCCCAATCCCTGACCGGTTGGTTATATTTAAAAAAAAACAAATGTTTTTCCATTTCCAAATGTTAACAACTGTGGAATCTCTTGTATTGGTGCCACTAAAGAGAAGGCATATAAGACAGAATTGCTTTTTTTTGGTGTTACAGTTCACACTACTTGCTTTCAAGCTGTTGATAACAGTTTTAAAAGCTGTATCATTTTTATTTATAGTTTCTTGCTATTTTTGCCATTTTATCACACCTATACGAACCACTGGCTGTACAAAGTGTAAATTAAAAATCTATTTCACAATTTTAGTTTCTTATATAAAATTTAGCCGTTTTATGTAGGGGGAAACGATGGCGAAAGAGACGTGCGGACAGATGGACAAACCCGTCTTTACATGAATGAATATGTGTGCATGTGTGTTTGCAAATTAAATGCATATTCCTGCATATTACAAATCGAAAAAGAAAATTAATACCGTAGTATAAAAAAAGGTTGAAATATGTTCTCTCAATCCCGATTTGTTAATGAGTTGAAATATTTCAAAAGCGACTGAAAACTTCATCACACCTTAGTCGTTGTTGAAAAATCATCCAATTATACGAAATATTATTTTTTCAAATGTTGCATTTCGCTGATTGACAAACAGGACATGAGTTTAACAGTTCAGTTTCCAGCCAGCTACATGTTAATCATTAACCGGCACACCAACGATAACAACAATTACAACAATCGTATAAGACATAATTAATTAACGCCAAACCTCAACTCAAACAGAAAACATTGAAGCTTGTCAGCCAAAAGCAATGCGGTACGGAAACACGATGTTGTGCGGTGCAGAGAAATAAAGATACAGAGAGAGAGAGAGAGAGAGAGAGAGAGAGAGAGATGCATTTGAAGGCGACAAGATAAAATTGGTTTTCGTGCCTTTTTAATTAATGACCGTAATTTATAAATGTCCACCATAGAGTTGGTTAAAAAGATTTTGGGCACAGAAACAGGGGAAAAAATAAAATATCAATACGCGGTAATTTTTACGATTCATAAATAAAATGCTGTAAACGCTTTATAAGGCGATGAGTTTAAACATTTTCTGTTTTTCTCTTTTTTTTTTTTTTGTTACTCCGTTCTTTTTTTTTTAATCTTCTGCACACTGACGGACAGTGACGATCGTTTAGGTTACTGATTGATGCGACAAGGAGCGCAAGTTTGTGCTCATAATGCAAAGCAAACGATCAACACATAAATTCTCTATACACCTCCACGATAAATAAGATTTAAAACGCATACGCATACGTGTACGCTTACATATGTTGAAAAGGAGAAAAATAAAAAAGAAGCCATCGATGATGATATGCATACATTATGAGTGTGCATGAGGAACGTCATCGTAACGAGACACTTAAAAAAATTATTCATATTCATGCCTTTGCATGCATTTTTGTAGATTTCATGAATGTCAGTCAATTCGACACAATAATAATAACAACAACAACAACAACACGAGAAGAAACAATAGCAACAAAAATCCTGGAGACATTTTCAGTCTGCAGTTTGCAGTTTGCAGTTTACTCTTAGTGCCTTGTTGCTTTAATTGCAACTGAAAGCAAAAATTTTTCGTGTTTTGCATGCGAATAAAGCAAGCACTCAGAAGCCGCTGAAAGTAAGCATGTGCCAACGACTAGTATGACACATTTATCGATACGCCAATGATAAACGAGTCGGCGGTCGTACGTAAAACACAATCAAACGTGAAATATTTCAATTTAACGAAACGTGAAAAAAATATTAAGCCAAAAATTTCCTTATTTTATTAGACTTCATGGTGGGTTTATGATCGCATACTAAACATACCACAACAACCGGCTGATCAACCAGCCAGTCAGCCAGTCAGCCACTCAGGCAGTTGATTTTTCGGTAAATGATTTACTCAGCTCAGGTAATCAGCCAACTATCCATACCCGTACGCCACTGCCACTATCAATAACGCATGCATCTACATACTCAAGCATTTTTATTTCATATCTCTACTCAAAACGTAACAGGCATGCGTGCTTTATTTTATTTTTATTTTTGTTTTTATCAATGGCATGGCTCTCAGTGGCGGTTGACTGACTGTAGCTACTGTTGGATCATGTAGCGCTGATACCAGAACGTTTAATAATTGTCATAATTTTAATGTAGCCCCAGCTGTGCTCGTAGTTGCAAAATTGTTACCAGTTCGCAGAAATTAAAAGATAGCTCAGAGAGGTTCGCGGACCACATGCGGTCTCCTAAGAAAGGAATTTGTTATGATGATACCCGCGCATAAAGCGAATGCAAGAAGAAAAAAACGAAAAAAAAAAAAGAAAGAAGAAAACACAACAAAACAAAAGGGGAAATGAAAATGCTACCTTTCGGATAATCCCTAAGCGAGGATATTAAGTGGCGGCAGATGTTGTTGAGATGATAACAAACCCTGTGCTATATATATATATATATATATATATATATATATATATATATATATATGTATATATAGAGAGATATATATTTATGTATATATGTCACACAATCCGCTCGTTTTTTTTTTTCAAAAAAGAAAAAAAAAAAAATACATATAAGTAAATAAGTAAGTAAGTATATGTGCCTATATGAATATATTTGTCTGCGTATATTGTGTACGCATGGAGGAAGGGAAGAGTTTACAATACTTAGTTCAACAAGATCGCAATTAATTCACGCTGATAAATCTTTAAGTGCTAACTACATGACAACAACAAAGTGCCTTAACACATATACATGCATACGCGAAGAGTCATGCTCAACATCCAGATAAACTTTACTCAATTTCCGAAATGTGCACACACATGAAAACTTTCTCATTCATACGTAGCCTGTGATTTAAAGCTTGAAAGATGCTTGAATCAATGTTGCACCTACATAGACACGGACGCGGAGCTATATATGTGTAAATTGATGACTGTTATTAGCCGAAACGATGTGAAGCAAGCTAATGCATTGCGGTCCGCGATGAGCCAGAATACAAGGTATTCCATACTTAGTTAGTTAGTTAGTTTGTTAGTTAGTTAGTTACCCACTAGGCAACAACGTCGCCTTAACAGCTACTGGTTTCCTTTAAATGGAGGTAGATATTCGGTAAAAAGCGCGAACAAAAACTGGAACAGACGTTGATAAAAAATAATGGCGAAATAGCGTCACTTCTGTGTAACTTGAGTAATCTAAACTTTAAGATAATTTTACGAGACTACTGCTAGATACAGAGATAGATCAAGAAAATGAAAATTTAGTTGATGTTTACATATTTCAATGTAAACACAGTTTATTGGCTAATAAACAAACTAAAATGATGATGATAATGATGATGATGATCTCAGCACGTGCTTAAATGAAGAATAAGCTTATCTTGAGAAGTTCCCGTGAATTGATTACAATCAGTCAACAGGTATTAATGGCTGCAAAATCTCGGAAATTCACTGATATATTCACATAAAATTTCATGCTTTAGCCTTTATACGATTCCGGTACACAAGCAACGTTAACCATGTGACATTACTACTAACTACCTTTACATTTTGCCTTTGGTACGAAAACGTATCTGATGTCAGTTGCATAAATTGTTTACCATCGTGTACGTATATATAGCGCGTACGAAACGAAGACGAATTTTATGTTTGTTATGCCTGCGAGCATATGCTTAACGTCTTAATGCGTATGCGCGACAGTGAATTGCTTTGCATTATACGAGGCGAGGCAAGGCACATTATATCTCTGACGTGTTGATGCAGTTGAATAGCGTATTTGATCAAACGTTGTCGCACCAACGAAGCACCCCACATAGGGAAACCACACGCATAGCTGCTTAAGAAGCTTAACGCAAACCTCTCCATGTGCTCCCTTCAATATTGCTACGTAAGATAGAGAAAACCAAATGCGTACATTGTTTGTAACGCTGTTTTATTATAACAAAAGAGCATTCAGGTACACAGGGATGGACAAAATTTTATGGCGAGACGTTACGCAAGTGTTGGAGCACGTATTTCAATGGAAAATGCTAATTAGTGTTAATTAAACGATTTTAAATAATATTTTTCCCCACATTAAGTCTTTAGTGGTGCTATGCATCCCTATTTAATATTCGTAACGTTCTCGCAAAATCGTAAATCATACATATGCTCATTTATGTGACATATCCACCAGACTGATTGTCAGGCCATTTTAAGTTATTTGGTCACACGTTCCTTACAAAGACTTTTATTTGACTAAAACTGTCGTTCGTTGCTTTCAAAAATAGTCTCAGAAAAGTGTAAAATGAGTGAGACGACAGTTAGGAAAGTAAATTTCCCCCTTAGTAGACGGTTTACTTTGCAATTTTCTATTTATAATTAGCTAAGTAACTCATGTGAAATCTTTGAAAGTGTACCTTTTGTAAGAACACCTTTCTGAAGGATTTATCTGTGAATCGTTGCGTTGCGAACAGAAGAGCTCGTCGCAGCCATTCTCGGAATTTTAAATATTATTCTTAGAAGTCGGGTTCTGAGATTCTTTGCGCAAGCAAGAGTACGTTTTCTTTTGTTCATTCACTTACCTCCTTATACTGCATATGCGGCCCACCTCATTTGCACATCTTGTGCCACGAACAAAGAGCAGTGTGACTTAGAAAAAAAAAACAAGGTTCGAATTGAATTTGCCTGTTATTTAGCTAATATTTATTACCAACACATCTATCTCATCTTACGGTGATTTCATGCTTGAGACTACACCCTTCGAACGTTCTCATCATAAATTGCTGACATCTCATATCTATTCATTAAACTTTCCAGCTCCCGAGCCAAATATACTAGGTGATATAAAAGGTCCTCGCTGTTCTTTTCAAATAATTTCAAATTGTCATGTGCCTCTATTGTCACAAGATTTCATCGATTTTTCCAGAGCGAGATGCATATTTGACTTCGAAATTTCCGGAAAGGAATCAGGCAACCCACTCCTGAGTCGTTCATTCACTCACAGCATTCTCACCGTACACTTGACAATTTTTTGGCAAATTTTCGGTTTTTTCATGTTTTACTTTTTTTTGTAGTAAAAAAGTATCACATAGCGTATTTCTTCAGATATTTCACTCATTTTCAAATCAATAGAAGCAAAAGACTAGAAAACTATCTGCACAAACAATGTAAACTGAAATGTTACCTTTTAAACACCTTTTCGTTTGAGAGAATCAAACGAGTGCTGCCCGATGTATAGGTTTGACCACTTCTAGTGGCGAAAAACCGCAGAAACCTTTTTATGGTGTCCGTTAGAGTAGAGGGTATATGGTATGTTAGGTTAAAGGTTAACATCTCCGGAGTTTTCACACATTCACAAAATAGCGATTGCAGCGGCCACTTTCTATAAATATATATATATATATATATATATATATATGTTTTCCATTACGAGCACTTTCCAAACATTTCGTTAACGAATAAAACATGTATTCGACGAATCTTTAAAGTCGCAGTCTAGTGCTCTAGAGGAATAAGTTACAGTAAACTATCCACTGACTGTTTTTTAAAATTTCAGCGAAAAAACATAAATAAAAAATCATCACTAAGCAATACTGAATCGAAAGAAGTCCGACAATTGAAAATATTTCTATAACGATTTGAAAGACAAAAAGGAATGGAGAGCTATTGAGAATAAGTACTTTAGCAAACTCTCTGCGCTTTTAAGAGTTGGGCCACTGCAACAGTCTAAAAAAGGGGTTTTCTGAAAACTTTTTTTTGGATGGAAAAAACCATAATAGAATAATAATATTTGAAGAGATTATTAAGCATACCTTTCAGTACTAGAAGAAAAACAAATAATTTTGGAAAAATATTACAAAGTGACAACAACGAAGACATTCTCGTAAAGCAGTTTCAGTTAGCAGAGCTCAACAGAAAAAGAAAAAAATCATTTAATCTGCGCTCTTATATGTAAAGAAAAGCATAAGATTTTTAAAAATATGGATTTTTGCGTAATTGACGTGCGTTTAAATGAAATAATTCTATTTTCGACCAAAAAAAAAACCGTACTATTTTATTAATAGACAAATATGTTAAATTAACTTATCGGAGAAAGCCCACGTACTTCTGTAGAGAATGTTGTTCAAAAGAAAAATGCTCGCGTGCCGCCATACAATTGTTTCCGAGAAGTGAAACATGTTGACTTTTTAAAATTTTTGCCACACCCACAATTGCTATTTATATCATTTTTGAAATTTGCCTTCCCGTTGAATATCTTACATTGACTCTTTTCGCTTTAGCAGCTGAGATCGATCTATACGCGCTTTTTACATTTCTTGAAATTATTACTGTTCGCGTTCTATAAGCTTCGATGTTTCTTAGGTATTCCATGCTATAGTTAACGCTTTCTTAACTATCAAGCCTAAAAAGATGGCATTTAGATTTGTTTTAATTAACTATGAAATGTTGAAATTCAATCTGCCTCAGAGCGACTAAGGCGTAAGCGTGTCGTTGAAAATTAGTTTACTAATCGAAGCGCATAATTAGCGGCTCTTGTCACTATATATTTTTGTAAAAATAACGCCGCTAGGCAGATAGGCTCGATAGTTGTCGGTTTTGGGCTCGCTGAAGAGAAAGTTTACAACTGTCGATAAAATATGCATTTTTTCTACTATTCAATGAAAAATTTTCCTATCCTAAAATTGCTATCGAGTAGCATATTCCAATTACGATCCGGTATACGCGATGTCGGGTATTTGGAGTGATTATAGGAAAAGCATTTCTTAATAATCACGCACTTCAAAGTAACCTGTTTGGCCGGAAGCGGTCACCGTTCATACTACCTAGAAAGATAATTATTTCTTTGATGATATCACACTAAGTAATGGGTTCTACTTTGCTCATTATACATTCTAACCCCTATGATACAAGTATATTAAGTTTGCGCTGGCGTATGCAGCACTCAGAGGAACATAAAATAGACCCGCCCTGCTTTTACGCCCATCAAATCTTGTCTGTCCCTCTGTCCGTTTTTTTTCTTGTGGTCCACGTATTTGTAGTAATTTTTGAAATATTTTGTTGAAATTTCGTTTAGTGACGTGTTTTGGTCCAAAGATGAACGCTATTGGCAATAGTTCGGATCGGAACAGTTTTTCGACCACTTTCCTTATGACGCACCACTTGGAAAAGTCGTTATGTTAATAATTGCAGGATGGTATAGGGTATTTAATGGTGACCCGTAGCCCTCTATAATGTTCTTACACGTTTTAAAGAAACTTTGCGGTATTTGCAATATAAAGTTAAAACTAAGCGAAATGAAAAGGAAGCACTAACCCCATATTCGTTTTATGGAGTGATCCACAGTTTCCTTTATCTATTAAAAGTATATAAAAAACAGTCAATTTTTCGTTGAGATGTTGCCAAAAATCCATAAACACAAGCAAAAAGTGTGCTCTTGGATTTCATAATAAATCTCTTATGTAGATTTAGTCTCAGTGTAACTCGCTCTTAAATTGCAAGCGTGTTTTCGTTAAGGTTATTTTTATTTTTTAACTTCTAAAAGTTCGTCTCTGTAAGCTCTTATAACATCTACTTTAGAACAGATAAACAGTTCATAGTTAATTAACTTTTATAACTTGAGGAATTTCAATAGACGAACGTACGGATGGACATCAATACGGCATTTAGATATTCCCGTTAATCAAGTATATTGACGTTTATCCGCGTTATATCTTCCAATATATGATCCAGTATAGCGAGTACAACTTGAAAGCATTTAACGGTAAATGCATTACATATGTATTCTACGTACATAATATATTTGTACATAGCACACATAAATATGTAATTTACACTAAAACGTGTATTATTCATATTAAAGGCTTATTAATTATTTTATATACTTTTAAGAATAACCTTTTGGCACTTTATAATTTATGTTATAGGCATACACAACCAGTGTGTATATCAATACAGCAACAACTATTTGTTTTTATTCAATAGTTGCTCGTTTTTTTTTTTTTTTTTTTTTTTTAGAAATTTTTCATTTAATACTTACATACAGAGACACATTATACACGCATTGAATAAAAAAAAAAAAAAAGAAGCCAAACAGAGAAACTTTAAAAATTGTAAAAAATAAGCAAGAGTTTAAACATAAATTATTTTTCCCCATTTAGGCATACATATGCATAAACCACAACGCGATGTATATGCGTATGTATATTGTATGTTGTATGTATGTTTATCGTATGCACGTATGCATTTATAAAAATATTTCATGTAAATGTATTGTATTCATTTCATGAACGTTGCTTATATTCTATGTGTGTAACGAACGTTCAGTGCAAACTACAATTTGGTTGAATAGTTGGCCGCTCGAACGGTTGGCTGGTCGGTTCACTGGTTTTAATGTACAACTTTAGCGTAAACTCTAGAAAATGCTTATGTATATGGGTGCGTGTGCTTATATATATATATATATATATATATATATATTTATAGCATACATATATATATATATGTATTCCCGCTTATATATGTTTCCATAATTATTCATGTACAATAATTTGGTTTGAGGTTTCGTGAAAATGTGTGAATGCGCGCGCTTCGCTATATGTGTGCGTGTGTTTTTGTGCGAATATGTTTTTGCCTCTGCATATATGCGCTCGCGATGCCAATGTCCGAAATATGGAAATAATTTATAGATGTTGACGCTGTGCGGCTACGAGATTGTGGTGATGGCTCGATGGCGCTTTGGCCTGTCTGTGGTAGAATTTCGCTCTATTGTTCAATTTTAATTAGAATCGTTGATGCAGCAACAAAAATTAGCAATTTCAGGAAATTGTAACAAATTAGTGGCAAGTGATTAGTAACGCAGTATTGATTAATTGTTACACAAACAAATGAAACCAACGCTACAAAAAATGCAAAAAAAAAAAAAAGAAATAAAAAAAAAAACGAAAAAACAATTTCACAAATTAAAGCAAGAATTATTATAAATTTTTGTATAATTTTTCAAAGTTTCTTCGACATCGTAAATGCTTGCTTAACTGCAATCTTAACTTTGTTTTTTTTTTTTTTTTTTTTTTTCTTGCCCAGTCATTATATGCATACATATATGTATGTATTCGCTTCAAGCTCTAGCAAAAATCAATATACGGGATGGATATATGTATGTAGGTATGCTTGCTTATATAAACGCCCGTCTCTTTGTAGAGCAAATGACGTTAGGTTTCTTAGGCGCAGGTAACATTTTATTTAATGATTTTTGTACCTTTACAAATGTATTGCTTTCGTTGAATCATTATAAATAATTATGATAATTTTTATTAAACGTTAAGAATATCGAAACTTTCGAACGTAACCATAGAGTGAAACTCTATATAATTTTTTTTTATTTTTTTTAAATAAACATATTAAGCATTAAGTTAAATATGAATTTTTACTAAAAAAAACATATTTATGGAAAAAAAGTGATATATGGAAAATTATTATGAACTCGTTCACGTGTTTCCTTAAAAGCTTTTTTTCTTTCTATACTCAGCCAACAAATGTATGTACACTTTAATGTTGCGTTTGTAAAGCGCAAGAACAACAGCCCTTCCATGTAAGAACATTATGAGTCTTAGAGTAAACTTCTCAAACGATTTATTCAATTTGATGACTTCACACAACTTTGGCAAATAGGTAGGATCGGCTTACAAATCCGTCCAATTTATGAACTGTGCTTGAAGGTTTTTCAAGGATAAAGATTAACGTGTTTCCCTTCCACACTGGTTGTGGATTGCAAAGTGTTGTAATCTATGGAGGATCTATGAAGATGCAGAACCACCACATTGTCACATTTTCACTGCACTGTCATGATAAATGAAAATTTTGTTGAAAGCGGAAGGTATCCAGAATTTGTTGCAAGCCAAAAGATTATTACTTCTGACGATTTGTTTTTTTTCATTCTTTGGTAAAAGCATTGCATTAACAACGGGAATATCAAAAAATATATATATATTCATGCGCTTATTTATTGACAGAAGAGTATGAAGCAAACACGTTTACTTTTACCTTTTTCATGTTAAACATGCTTATAAGTAATATAAGATATACACTTTTCCTTTTTCTTTGTAGAGAGGATCCACAAAAAAAAAGAAGCCGTTAACTTAGTCAAGTAAATGTCGAGTTATTCTAAAGCCAAAGGTATTGAATAATATTTTATGAGATTCAGAATCGCTTTCCAAAACAATTTTACATTTTTCACCGCCGTGATTATGAACAACGTTTAAAGCTACTCTTCCTCTCTTCTTTAAACTCTTCTTCACTAGTATCCTTCAGCATTGGCCGTCCATCCACCAGCGTCTTGCTAGTTCCATTACTTTCGTTACATCTTTTCATTCATCAGTTTGTCATTTTAGGTATTTGTCCGCTCACCAATTAATTGTTTGTACGTCTAACTATCTCTCTTCATTCATGGGACATCTCCGCGCGTCCCTTCATTTTCCTGCCTCGTTATATACCTACCGATCCCGATCGTCTATTTATGGAATTTATCGATATTTAGAAATTAAAATAAGAAGCTCTCATGGGTAACCACAAAAACTAAACTCTAAGAGATATCAACATGGATATCGGCTTATGACATTTTTATTTAAAAATGATTTCACATAAATAAGGGCCCTGGGGACTTCCCCAGGTGAAACACCAAAAATGAGTTTATTTCCATATGACCGTGAATTCATTGTTTTCACAAAAAATTTTGACAATTTCTCTACACCATACAGTTGTGTGTGCATTGCATTTCATTGTAAAATACGGAAAAAAAATTTTTAATCACCAACTCAATAAAAAGTGTTGTTTATTTACGCTTACTTTCGAAACGAAAGATCCTAAGCAACGATCTTACTGTACAATCTTCAGAAAAAACAAAAACGTCACGTTGATCACGACAAATTTCTACTCATTACATACATAACTGATTTTCGATATCCTTTTAACAATTCTCAATTCATTTATAACTAATGAAATCATTTATTATTATCGCTTTTATGTACATGTAAGCACAATTTATAGAAAACAAACTTTCTTACAAGAATTCATTTTTTATCACCCAAAGAGAAAATCTACGCAGATCGACAACGGTGCTATCTCCATTACTCGCCTCGTAATCCTGATCTCGTTTCATCTGCATATTCTGTATATGCAAGTGCGTGCCTTAGTCATACCACTGACACACACCAACCGACTTCTCTAGTTAGCAATGACGCACAAAATCTTACGACTAACCATATACAATATGAATGTGTGAATGCCGAAATCTCTCCAAAAATCAAAGACTCGTTTTAAGAGACTGTAATCCTATAGACGTCTCGAAAGTATCTTTAACTTTACTAACTTTATGAAAGTAAGTAGACAAACCATTTACTCTACCTTTGAAAAAGGAAAGAACTGATAGCCTTGGTTGCTAATGCTATCCCACATCACTTGTGGTACCAATTTGTGCAAAAGTACTTGCGATATATCCAGCTTTTATCACATCGTTCGATTGATAATCCTTTTTCTGAATTGATCTAAGCTTGTCTGTCCATCTGTCTGTCTTGTTTTCTTTTTCTTTTATGAGATCATTTGATGAAATTTCGTGCACGGACGTTGACTCTTGAGAATGGTTCGGATTGGCTCACATAAAACGTATGAATAGCTGTAGGGTGGTGTCAGATATTGCATAGTGAACCGTGCCTCAGTATAGTGTTCTTACTCGTTTTAGGAATAAATGAGTTTCTAGTTTAGTTCTGGAATTTATTACTTTAATCTAAATAAATTACAAAAATAATAATAATTAATAATTATTCTCCTCATTTCACTTAATATGTTAAATTATTTTATTTTATTATCAACTAATGCCGATTATCTCAGTTAAATTTTGTGATATAAGCGATTCAAAGACTCTCCAAAAATGCAGTTCGTTAACATTTTTATAGCGAACCCCTTATGCTTGATAAATTCGAAATAAAGTGTATCCGCACACATCGTTCTTAGTTCACTTAGCTTTTTGGTTAGCGTTTACAACATGTCCTGTCCTTTTTATATTATTCTTATCCTCTGTTTCCTTTCATAAATGTATCTCGATTTAAAGTTAACTTTATATTTATTGTTATATGTGCGCAAGTGTGGGCTGTGGTTGTGGTTATGTTTTCCTTGAATTTATATATGTTATGTTTATTTCGTTTTAATTTTTATTTACAATTTTATGTAAATATATCCAAATTTTGATTTGATTAAAAGCTAAGGTCAGACCAACTTTTTGAAGGCAGAACTTTTTTAATTATACGATGACTTTAACCATTGATTTAAAATTCAAGTAATATATGTAAATATTAAGTAATTTTTATATTTATCTAAAAATTCGGTACATTAACAATCTCACCTTTTTATCTAACAATTTTACCAATGACCGACTTTCCCACAGTAATTTGAGATTCACTCAAAGCTTGTGTGTTTCATTTCTGCAAAGTATTTATTGTAATGAGAATTGAGGTACGCTTTCCATCAGAAACTCAGTGGACCTTGTAGGGTTAATTTTGGCAGAAAATTCGCTATACTGGCGCAAGGCCAATAGCGATTTACTTAACAAATTTATTACACTACATATATAGCTACTGCACAAGGATGAAATGTACTAAATTTAACTTTCCGTTTGTAACATCCAAAACAATTAATCTTGATCAGTATAAGATTCTGTTACGATTTAGTCCTCTCCTAACTGTCCACTTATCTGTCCGTCCATCCGTGTGCTCGACTAATGTCCATTGTTGGAAGGGCCGTCATGAAACTGGCTGGCTGGAGACCCTTGTGGTCGGCTTAATGTTCACATTTTATGTTGATAATTTCCTTTATCAAGTCACTTCTAACGCGTAGCGAGTTACTCGCGTATAGATTTTGTTCGATGTCGAACATAAACTCCAAGAACACCAAGAACAATCGTATGATTCTTGCTTTTCATCGCATAAGCTGGCTCCATAAAGGAAACTGTAAATCGATCCCAGACTAGATAAGTAGACAAGAAATTGTAGATAGTAGATCTTAATTTAAGCTGGAAGATGCAGACAATGAAAATTTCACCCGATCAACTTACACGCCTATTATTAATTATCTTGAAAATATTTATGCATAGGTTTGAGATGAAGTTTCCTTGAGTTGTTCTAATAAAAAAAATTTATATATGTGAATATCATAGGTGTAGTTAGTTATTTGAGACTACTCTACTTTCCATATCAACTCCAAAGTACATATATATACATATTTGTCGTAAGAAATATGACTGACATATACGTACGTTTATCTGCAAATCGATACAACTAAGGTTCCGGTATTTTTTTAAGGGAAGCCTCTAAAAATATTTTTACATTTATTATGATGATGAAGGCGTAGGGGATGGAATTTCATTTGTATTTATTTCTTTCTTTTTTTTTTTTTTTTTTTTTTTTTTTTTTTTTTTTTTTTTTTTTTTTTATTTTTTTTTTATTTTTTTTTCTTTAGCTACTTTTATATATGCTTGCTTGCTTGCGTGTTTTCTTCCCAACAATTTCACCTTAAGGTGATTGCATTTAGCGTAAAAAAGGGTTAAATGCATACATTTCTGTGTGCAAGCATACATACAATCAGTATGAGTGAATGACAATCCTTAACGGATGTAAGCATTAGTTTTCAGATTTGCATGTGTGCGTTTAGCGATATGAACTTAACGAATGTAGAAGAATTGTGTTTATCAAAGAAGCCCCCAAGGAGATTGCCCATAAAAAATCCATAAAGATAACGATTTATGTTAGACGGTGATACATTTGCACGCAAACATACATAAGCACTGTCGCGAAAACATACATCCTCACATATATATTAATATATTTAAAAGATTGCGTTGCATACGATGGCGTTAATGATTGCGATGACAATGACGACAATGATGAGAATTATGATATATTAAGGCGCATAAAAAAAGACTGAACATATTAAAGAATATTTCGTACTTTTGCTTTAAAAACGATGAGAGAAAGTGATTTTGAAAATTGATGAATAATTAATTAAATATTGAAAAATTAGCATTGAATCAAATGAACTTATTACCAAAACTAGTTTTCTTTTCTCTCCTTTTTTATTTTTTTAAATTAATCTATAAATTTTCGAAAGCAAAAGAGAGCATTGCTAGATATTTAAGCATGTATTTGTTTATGCTTATCATGTTTGGGTTCGATAGAAGCAAGTTTAATGTAAAATATGGTAATTTGTATACGTTTAAGATTTATTAATCTGCAAGCTACATATGTTCTTAATTAATTAATTCAAGATTGGATAAGTGAATTAATTAATTCTTCTCATACTAGATTTGTAGTCTCTATTTATACCCTATGTAACGTACATACCATGATAGATACTCGTTTGTGCGTAGGCAAGCAACAGCCGGAAGAACTTGATATAAACCAAAGTCTCATTATTTTAATCGAATGCGAATCATTCTGCATTTCCACATTGCTTCCTGAATCGATTTAACTCAACATATCCATCCCTCCGGCTGCACTTACTTGAAATTGGATAGGATCGGACCATTTTTCCGACCACTGCCCATATAGAGTCTATTTTAAATAAATCAGTGTATGATAAAGTTTTTCACGTTTAACATTTCACGATAGAAAGCAGCGAAGAGTAAAATTTTAATGCATTAAATGAACCTGGAAAATGCTAATTGGACGTTCTTACGGAAAAGCAGCCTTTCCATGGCTATAAGATCTAATAGTTTGCGTTTTTGTGAAGAAAATTATTAATTAAGCAATTAAATTAAATAATCAAGCTCGAAAGTTGCTCAAAGACATCGCGTGGCAATAACGAATTTCTGCTAAGCAAAAGCGAACTTTACTAAACACGGACTAAGTCGGCTCCGTTCGGCTTGGGCAGAACACATGTCAGCAATATACAATTTAGTGTCAGTCAATCAATCACATCAGCATTTTCATATATATGTATTTAGTGTTATAATTATCGAGGTGCGGATAGGGCTCAACACTTACCAGAGTGGGTTTATTGAACCATGCGCAATAAACAGTCTGGACTCTGGTGCTGTTTAGGCCCCTAGTTAATAGGGATTGTCTAACTCGCCAGAGGGCGTGGATTCCGCTTAAATAATCCACGTGACTTGAGCCACCGTGGGGTTACGCCATCAAGGCAGGAACCCACGTGAAACCCATGTCACAATCTGTTATAATTATAATTGATTTAGCCAAAGAAATAAATTCCAAGACTAACCTCTTAAAGCTCTAGAACATGAGGCTATCGGCTTTTATTGAAAACTCTACCGCACTTGAGACATGAACCCGAGACATGAAAGTAAGAAAAGCTCCCCGTGGGGTATACTCCTTAAAAGATTTGAATAAGGATAGACTTTATTCCTATTCGGAATTCCCGAATACACTTTGCTTTCGAAGGCTTTGCTCTTAAGTTCGCCTAATCGCTTTGCCGCCGATTCGATATGAATGCTAATTCCTTTCACTTAGAAAGCAATTCGATCTTCATTTTGATCTACAAGATTTAATCCTTTGCGCTGATAATGTTATCTGGCACGAAGTCCGTAATTAATAATTTCAAATAATGCAACGTCCGCTTTATGTCGTGAAACGGGTTAGTGTAAGCAGAACAATGTCGACATATAGTCGACACAGAAGTGCAAAAGGCTTATCTTAATTTCTTTTTTCTCTATGCAAACGTATTATATTTAAGCCTTAGACGACATGCAATCATTTCTCTTTATCTACTTGTATCTCCTTTTCAACTAAATATGTATTCCGTCTATCCGGAATCATGTTATATCTTGCTTTTCAAAGATAACTTTTCTCAGGTAATCAATTTTAAAGAATATTTAATTTATTCACATTCTCAGTCCAAATGTTGTCACCAAAAATAATTATGCGATTTCATTGTCTTATCTTATGATAAATTTGAATATTGTGGCTTTTAAAGGTTAATTAACATAAATTTCGCCAATATTTTCTTATCTTAGATGTCTTTTAAATCTCGGAATTGTCTGAGTTAATCGAAGAAAACCTGGTCGTTTGGCATAAATAATTTAATTTATGTGCAAAGCCAGGTCAGGTGTTCGAATGTGTATAATTTAATATACATATATATTTATTATTCATTAATATTGTATGTCTACTAATTAGAAATTGATTAGTATTTGAACATGTATGGCCCCGGACCACAAATATATTTGCAAATGATTCCTCATCAGGTAAGCTTAAGTTAAGTATATGTTTTCGTATGATTAACCTTCACACTTTGCTTCTCAATCACGGTTCGATCAAATTATATTATTACAGGGCAAATGAATTTCCCGATCTTTTATATAATAAACGAGAAATTCATACAAAATTATGCTTTGCCTTAAAAAGTCTACGTTTATTGTCATTTTCTAAACCTCAACGTGAATTGAAGTCAACAGCCTTCGTTGGTTTCGCCTAAGAATCGAGAACCATGCGGGTGTGGACCAGCTTCCAATTAACAAATTATTTTTACCATTTGTTGCTTCTGCGACTTACTTGATTTTTAGGAGGATAATGTATTTAAAATTAAAGCCTAAAGGAAACGTTGCCGGCGTAATCTTTTATAATAACATGGGCAAGATAATGTACGACTACAATAAGACAGACGCATAATGTTGTTGTATTCTGATATACCCGAAATATTTTCCATGACATATTTAAAGAATGACGCACATACATGACTTGAAAAGCATGCACAACAGTATGTAACATATCACTCAATAAGCTTGCAAGGTGACCTATGACCATAGGGTGGCTATTGATGTATCTCCCTATATCTTCAAAGGAAACGTTTCAAAATTTCTTGACATTCCAATCATTATTCTACAAGCTAGAGTTGTCGCCGTGTAATTGACGCCACACGCGAAATTCAGACGTTTCTATTGCTTTACACAAACAAAAGTAGCTTCACTGAAACCACTGTAACACCAATGACGTCTACATGTCATCCTATGACCTAATTGAGTAATATGTTAATGAAAATGCTATTTAATGCGCAACAATAAAGAGCTGAGTCATATGTGGAAATTCGAGATGAACCTTTAAATCGATTCAACTTTTAAGCCAAACTGATTGGATTTGAATTTGATTGAATTTGTTCGCCTAAGCAACGACTTGTTTGAGATTTATGGCTTCAACAAGCCCGCTGGCGAACGGATTTAAATTGATCCGAGCTAAATTCCTTTCTATTTTCGGATATGTTCTCTGCTTTACGATTCTTAAGAATCCAATCAGTTCCTCACGATGGTCCATATTACATACTTAATCGATTTTCATATCCAAATATATGTGCATATCAATAATTAACTATATCTACGATATGCTTACTTCACTGTGATGACTGTGAAAATATTTATTTATTTTTTTTTTGTACCTTAGCAACATCTGCCGTATATTTAGTAGAAATACTACTTTTGCTTTCTATAGTCGCAACGCTAATCCAACTAAGGTCGTCTCTCTTAACACGACATATTTCTGCTCTAATCCCCTTATCTTACACCAAATAATAATAGTAAAACAAAAAAAAAAAAAGGTTAATGAAACAAGCCTTGATCATCCACAGGTGTTAGGGTGTTAGTTTCCGGACTTATTTTCTAAAGATAAGCACAATAATGCATCTACGTTTGCACAGCATAATACTTTAAGCTTATTTTTTACGCACATCAATTTTTATTTGCTTTTCTAATAGCCACAAGCGTCCTTAATAGCAGAATCAATTTAGATATATTTGTCTGTTCGGCTGCATTAAACTGCAATAAAGGGTAAAAAAAGAAAAATTGGCGAAGAGATTGATTTGCAATCTGGGAGAGAGATGAGAAAAATCTGAAACGACTTTTCACGCTATCAAACTAGTGCATATGTCACAGGGGACCGAGTCATATGAAGGTAAGCTTTGTCATAAGCGTAAACTGTGAGAAAACGATTTAGAGATTTTTGGGGGAAAATCCATGTTTGTAACACATTTGCTCTGGCAGTCATTCCGTTCGTCCCGTAGTAAGTCTCTAACAATAGTTACAGCTTCTTCAGCAATATTTCATTGGCAAAATTATTCATTGGTTGACTCTTTACCTAGACAGTCTGTTTCGTCGTTGAGCGGGAGACGGAAATTACTTGATACTTGAACAAGATGGCATACAGTTACTGAGAAAAGATGAAAACACCTCAAGATATTAAAAACATAAAAATAAATACAAATTAAAAGCTTGCACTCTATCTCCTACCTTTTTAAGACTCCTGACATACTTACACGCTTAGTCATGTCTTACTTAAAGTCACATGCCCTAGTAATGATTTATATGTATGTGTTTAATAGTGACAAGTCTTATCTATTGGGTTTCCTTTAATTGATAGGGAAACTTTGAATTCGTTAATGAGTATTGGAGAATGTTAAAACAAATCCCAGATCCCAGTTTCTTTTTAAACGATTTTTGTTGAACTCTGAAACTTTGAAATTGAATTGTCATTGCCCGCTATCATTTGTTGTTGTTACGATAAGAAAAGAAATCAGTCTTTTTCAATGAAATAAAATTAATATTTATAGTTTGAAATTTTTTTTTGAATTTAAAATAAAGAAATTAACATATGAAAACCAAAAATCAATAAATATTGTCTTAAAGTTGTAAAAACGTATGCGTTTCACAGCATAGTGATAAATGTTTCTGCTTCGGCTAACACCAATCTGTGCAACATAACTTAATAAAAAATAAAAACCATGAAAGCCATAATCAGGCATTACGCCAAATGTCACATTAAGTAGTTGAAACACCCCAACGAAAGCAACGAAAGAAACAAAAACAAAAAGTAATAATAATAGAAAAAACACAACAACAGCAACAGATTCAACCACCATACAACCCACATAATTACGTATATACATGTAAACATGTACTATATGCATTCAAGCAAAATCAAAACGGAACCACAAATCAAGCAACCCCTTCGACATCGAAATCATACAGAGACAGGTTAAAAACAATTGTAACGAAGTAAATATGTTGCAAAAATCTTTGCAGGCAATCTCGGTAAATTTATGCACCCCCTTATCTTTTTAATGCGGCCTCTTACGGTTCATAATAAGTTTTATTCGATTTATTTCAGTGCCTTGCCTTGCCTTGGCTTGCCTTTATTGGCTTAAGACCAATTTAGAAACATAAGCCAAATGTTTATATTAACTTTTCAGAACATTTATCATCTCATTTCATATTGAAATATTAAATTGATAATTTTTGCAGCGGTAGCAGTTTAAAGTAAATTGAAAAATATTTCAAAGCACTTTCGCGGATAACTTATCGCTATTAGCAGCTAAACGCAATAGAAATTTTTACAAAGCAAATAAGAAAAGCGATCATCAATACTTGTTCCTACAAGTTATAAGTTGTTAGTAAAGAGAGGAGGAGAGCTTTTTAGCACTTTCTCTCCTTGAAGCTGATTCAGTTTCCTTAGATATCTTGGGCATATTTGTGGACGTGTTATGTATGCTCATCAATTTGATTTTAAAATGCTTTTTAAAAATTCTTTGGCAAAGCTACGAGCATAGGTCCTAATCATAGGCATATATATTCTTTAACTTGAAGAATAATTTTACAGCAGTACTACGAAGTTCAGTCAGCGGAAAAGAGCCAACGCTATGTTACTCTAATTAGGAATACAAGTAACTTATGAGAAATGATTTGGATTGATGCTGAGCATAATAATCATAATAATATAAAAATATATACTTTTAAACTACCTCATGTCCTAGATAACGTTCCCCATGGCAAGGCTTTATTGCAAAGTAGGACTTGCAGGTACGTCAATCAAATGGGCAAGTGAAAACATGCATTTTTCATGAATAACGCTAAGCCTTGAAATATCTTAGCCATACCAATGACTGCAATTGCGAAAGTATTTAAAGAGGAGCCCTTTGGCAGCTAACAATTTTTTATCTATCCAGCTCTTGATTATGAAAAGAAATCCCATCTAGGAATAACTTGGACACTGACTACCATCAATTACTTTACTAACCTAAACCTAATCTAACCTAAACTCCTGTTCAATTTTCCATTTTTTTGGACTCGCAGTTACATTTTTTTCATATTTACTGAAAAACAATAAGTTCGCTTCTTAAGTCTTTTGTTACAAAGCTCTCACACTCTCTCTCCATCTTTATCTGTAATTGCACCGTAAGAGAGAAGTGTTTAATTCAATTCAAAATTATGAGTATGTGGCAGCAAAACAGCAATTTAAAAATGTCCTTTTCGTAACATTCATTATTTTATTGTGGTTGTGTGGTTGTATAAGAAGCCACAAAACTCAACATGTACTGTTAACGGCTGTCAATTTTTTTTACTTATATATTTTTGCGCGTGTATTCTTTCTTCTCCGCTTTTTAACGCATCTCATCCTTGAGAAGAAACAAGTGCTATTGTTTGCTTTTCTTATTAAAGATTTAATGATTAAACAAATAATTTTGAAAAACATACTGAAAGTAATAATTTGTCATTCAGATTTACCACAAAATGTACATTAAAAGCTGTAAACCTCAGATTGACTGACTACTGTTGCCTTAGCTATTAAATGCATATTGCAAGAAACCACACAATCGCTGCATGTCACATATGAACGATATGCGTGTAGAATTCGGCATCTGATAGAAGGATTTGGTTAAGAAAATATTGAAAATTTTTGTTTTCAAAGCAAAAGCAAAAAACCACAAATTGTGGTATAATATAAAAAGCGACTCTAATATACGGATTTTAAGTCAACCTTCTTTTTTTAATGGATTTCAATAACAAAAGCAGTAGCAGCATAAGAGACCCGCAAAGTAATTTGCTTACTTAATTTTCATTTGCTTACAACTAACTATTAGTCGCGTTATGCAAGTGTGTTGTCGACGATATATACCTTTGAAATGTGAGAATGTGTACAAGCACAAGTGTATGCACCGGGAAAGGCCTAATCAGTCCTTATATTCCATTTCTTAATCAGAGCTATACTCCAACAACGGAGAAAACACATATATCAACACAGCATATAAATAATTTTGTGTATTTGAAGACACAATTTGTCAAACGCCAGAATTGCCGAAGATATCGTAGATAGCAATCTCTTCTTTTTTACTAATATATACGTTACATATAATAATAGCTCGTTTGCTCCAAAAAAAATTAATTTATTTCTTGTACTCAAATTTCTCGACATACCGCGATTTAAAGTATCGTAGTTTAAACGAAGTAAGTAAGTAGGTAAGCAAAGAAATACCTTAGACCCTTCACAGCACATTTAGCAAAGATCACCGAATTGATTCTCCCATTGATTGAGCCAAAGGCGGAGTGATACTTTCCCAGCAACAAGTGAAATGTTGTTTGAAATATTGTTTTGCTGCAGTCGTAGATCATTTTAGTCCTCGGCTTCTGACCTTTTGATCATAATTGATACGTGCACTAATAAGTGAGAAAATGTTTAAAGATCAAATAGAAAATATGATTCGGTCGTCGGAATCATCAATTTGGTGCTGTTATTTATTGTTAATCAAGAATAGTGACGCAACGAACAGTCACAAATAAAATATTCCGTAACCGGCTGCTATTTATTGATTTTAAGCAAACTTCAATGTTTCACTTACAAAATTTATTTTGTATTGTTGTTGTTGTATTTATTAACTCCATTCTATTTCCTTTTTTTCCAACAAACTCTTACGCTTACCAACCTTTTACATTCTCCAAATATTTTTTACAAAATTCCCGGCAAATTTATAACTAAAGCTATTACTGAACCCTACAAAAGAATTGTTGATGATAATACAAAGCGTTTCAAGCAATGGCTTTCTGCGAATCAATCCGCAATATTATCCCCCAAACCTAACTTGTCAAGGATACACCTAAAGTCGTACCTTGCTTCATGAACCTTGGTTTTCTATAAAAGGGAAATTGAAAATTTCCATGAAAGATGGCAATCTGTGCTTGATAATCAAGGATATATAATCAAGAAATATAAAACTCGAGTTTACTACGAATTTTGTATTGTTTTAGATTTCAAAATAATTGATTACTTGTTGGTTCCCTTATTAGTAGCCTTGATGCACATGTTTTTTGCTTATATTTTACTTGTAGTCAAAATTTTCCAATTATTTTATTAATTCTATTACATTAACTTATGCTGACGTCTATTCACTGCATTTAACTAAACATTTAAACATGTCGTTACGAAAAGTTCACATTCGATAAAATGAGTCTGCATGAAAACTGATCGATTGTCTAAGAAACCAAATTCTAAAAATAGTAGTTCCCTGACGATTAAACTGCCGACGCAGCTGGCGACTGGCGAAAAGATTAACATTCGTAGATTATTTCGAAGGTATAAAGAGATTAACAATGAAATTTGATATTGAGAACTTGATGAAATTTGCATTTGCGAATGGCAAAATCAATCTAGTCAAGAGAGAGAAAGCTTTGTAAATATAAGATCCTGTAAATAATTTGTAAATACATCTCCTAAGAATTGCAAAATAAAACCTACGTTGGTGTAAAAATCACAATTCTGTGGTACGAACATAGTCTCAAAAGAAGTCGGATAAATATGTGTAGTCGTAAAAGGACATTTTACGTTATAATATAAGTTCTCTGTATTTTTTGATGAAATTCAAATTTAATTAAAAAAAAATTATAAATACAAAGCCTTTTAACCAAATCACTATCTAAGGTCTTTTGCCTTCTATCGAGTAGCTAACGGATGCCGTCGGGATAGAAACTTGATGACTGCGAAGCAAAGTACTCAACGACCCATTTTCGAACATCTTCAACTTTTATGAGCTGGTCACCTGCTAAATATAACTGCATCGAATTGAACAAATGACCATCAGAAAGAGACTGGGAGTTCTGGGAAATACGCCGCAGTCGGGAGAAGTTTGCAGGGCAAGTTGAAAATTTCTTCATAAATTACTTTTGCAAAAGACCGATGGACGCTTGCGAACGAGTGCTAGATGTAAAACTTCGGAGGAAATGCAAATGTCAGATAGATCTTAGAAAACTATCACGGAGACTAATAAGAAGACCAATAGAGAATCGGAATTTTTCGCTGATCAAAAGTATACATAATTCATTGGCCTTCGATGTGTACTTGAAAATGTTACAGATGCAGAGACTGCTTGCCCTGGGCACAAAAAAAATTTAATCTCTATTTGAACGATAAAGCAGTGCACGTATATATCGCGACTTTAAAAAATTCTTAAGTAGTGCACGCGGTGAGATAATCTCAAAATTCAAATTCTCTTCTATCATTTCTCACTTGTATTGGTCATTGATTATTAGCGTTCCTTCTTTATCTGTATCATTCATTCACACTTTATCTCGAATTCATTAAATTAATTTATTTAAACTTTACTTTTCACTTTTCACGCTGGTCGCTGGTCTTATGAAAACTGCTTTTAATTTAGCTAAATTTTTATCCAACGGAAAGCATTTATATATAATTTTCAAAGAAAGGTACAAACCTTGTTATAATTGTTGTTATTTTTGTTTTTACAATTTATTATAAACTAAACATACAAACAGAAAAGAAGACCCAAACATTGACGGCTTAACGTTGGCGTCTTAAATGTAAATAAATAAATCTGTGTGTCTTCTTGTGTAGAGGTCTAAACAGAAAACCCAAAAAAAAAAAAACATAGGCAATAATTTATTCTGCTGCAATATTTTATTTACAACTTTAAATAAAGAAAGCCTATAACAATATTTTGAGGCATATCAGCGTCAGTATCACATTTTGTTGATAAAAATTTCGGTTCACACTTTTAACGCGACAACATAATTAATATTAACCCGCTTCGTTCATTTGATTAACACCAACAACGCTACACAATAACAACAACAATAACAACAACACTGCATTACATTGAAAATAAACATAAGAACATATATTTCCAACAATTTGTATGACAATCCACAGATCACCGCGACGTTCATTTCGAGATCAACAGAACTAATTCAAGTTACGTTTTGTTGTTGCTATTTCAAGTTGGATTTAAGCCAAATGAAGACCAGTAAAATTAATCCAATTTTGATTTTACTTCAAGTGGAAGAATAAATCGCATTTTGATAGAGAGAAGAGCCCAATCCAACGCAGATATGCACGCAAAGATCTTTAGTGGCAAATCACTCTGGATAATTTAAGACTTTCTCAGATATCGGCGTAAATATTATTACAATTATATATAGATTCCGTTCAAAAACGATGCTGAACCTACCCACAATTAAAAAAAGAAAACTTGATTCAATTATTAAACGCTGAAGATGAGCCTCAAGATGGGTGTAACCTTTGGCTTATTATATCCACGATCAAAACAGTTGGATATATTAGTTTTGTCATTCCAAGGTACACTTCAAGAGCCAATACAATATAGATTACCTTAGGATTATTCAGTTACTTCTAGCTAGGTATGTACGTCTGTCCGTTACATGAAACGCTAATTAAGGATCAATTGAAATAAGAAGCGGAAACTAATTTAAAAGTTTTGATATGGACGCGAACTATTGCCTAGACACGTATCAGTAGAAATTCTAATATTGTTACCGATGATTTGCTAGCAACAATATATAGCGACATAAAACTTTATATAATTTTTGATAAAATTTATTATAATCGTTTACAGGTTCCATTAGAAAGTTTTAAGGACCTCGCATACCCACATATTAAACCCCCAGAAAAAAAGAAAAAGTGGCTTGAAAACTCTTTGCAATCTGCTCGACAAACGCTCATACTTATGTATTTTTTTTTTTAAATCTCCCAAGCTTTAGAATATGCAGATAGTTACAATATCGATTTGACGTGTGTTTACTTGTGACTGCGGCTTGTGACGTTCTCTGCTACACTATTATGATACATGGGATCAATATGCCAGGGACGACGTTGTCAACGTTGATAGGCAACAAAATGAATGATCTTCTAAAAATTTCTCACTGGAATAAAATTGCTTGCTCCAAACAGTTAACTGCGTAATTTACATCGTACCTTGTTAAAAATAAGCGAAGGAGAATAAAGAGTGAGAGGAAAGAAAAGTCAAAAGGAAAACAAATAGCAACTTTTGCGAAAAGATCAAAGCGAAACGAAGATTTCATTCTTATTAAATTAACTTTTTACTTTAGCACTATGTTGGAGCATTGGAGTTGCTTTCCAATAAAGCACAAGCTTCCAATAACGTTCTCCATTAAGATTAGTCCTAATTTTGGTAAAATAAGAGCAGATTTACTTAGGAAAATGACAAAAATTGATGTTCCAGCATTCAGTTTTTACAGAAGACCAGAGGCGATCGTTTACATGAAATCATTTTTAACTAAAAATGCCTTGAAGAAAAGAAGAAGAAAACTTGCTTGTTACTTACTATAGAATTTATGTAATAATATACTAAAGAATTTATTGAATTTAATATACTAAAAAATTTAATGAATTTAAACAGATTTTTTTTTTTTTTAATTTATACTAGATGTACTATTATTACAAAGAATACATATCACTAAACGATATTTCTACTATGTATTTTAAAAATTTTGAGTTTTAATAACAACTCATACTTTTTATTTTATATGAAGTGCATAGACAACGAACTCGCGAAAATGACGATTTGGATAGATTAAATATTAGGTCGAGTCATAAGTAACTTCGGTTTTTTTTTATTTTCTTTGAATAACAAAATTATATTAATTCGACAGTTGATTGTGAGTTATTCAAGATTTTTTCTATACCTCTTGCTGATTGGCAATTGATTGAATTTTTCTGCAATATTGCCTTTGAAAGGTTGTTGGCAAAGCAAGGAGGACGTCCCGTCTTTTAAGGTCGTATCTCCAGAACGGAATTTTACAAACCAATTTCTAACTGCCCGATCACTTATCAGTCCCAAAGCATTACACCAATTGTTGACTCTCCATTTCAAAGGTTAAGGAACACGGTTGAGTGTAACATGCATCATATAAAGCAGTTGACAGACGAAGACTGATTGAATCCTTACATGTGCATGGTGAAAACAAAAACTTGTTTATTGCGGTGAGTTATAGTGGGTAAATACGAACAAGAGTTTCTACTTAGCTGCATCGGAAGTTACTTTTGACTCGACCTAATATACCCACGTCATACACAGTTAACTCAAATCATTTTGTGAACCAGTGCTTAAAAAACTAAAAGGAATGAAAGGATTTTTTAATTGTACATTTCTCTAAAGTACTTCGGCATTCCGTTGCCTTCTTTGGAAATCAAATTTAAAAATTGAAAATAATGTTTTCACACAAATAATTAATATACAAGATAATAATTATTTTAACTGATTAAATGCGGTTAACGTAATAATTTCTTTCATCTTTCTTATCGGCATTATCATCAAGTGAGCATTACTTTATTTGCCTAATTTATCACAAACATATAACATTTGTCAAACCACCATTAAAAATTGCGCGTATATAAATGCAAATAAATAGCAATCCACTGATTAATTGACTTGGATAACCAAAGATTAAAATCCAACATCCGTAAAAGCAAATATAAAAACAAACGCACAACCGTACAACCGAACGAAAAATTAAAGCTGAATTTATTGTAACTTATTATATAAAACAGTTTCATTTATTTTTACAAGCGGTGAATGTGAGTGAACATCAATGGAGTGGACCACAATGATATATATATTGATGAGAAACTTGAGTACTACATAGGCGCAAATAGGCACATTTTTGCGAAAGGTAGATATGTCTGTCTTAAGGGACAGATTTTCCAATCGCCTTCTTGCTTTTGTTGACCTTTCTTAGCAAGATTTAAAAGGACTTAAAAGACTTGAACAAATCTTTTGAAAAAATACGACCTCATCGTTTAAATATCACTCTTTAATTAGATGTATTATCTGAATATTTCACAAGTATGGAGAAACGTATGAATATAGCTACGAATGATTGCATTTCATTTAATAATTTAAAATATTTTACATGCATCATGTTTAGCATTTCAATCGTGAATCGCGCGTCATGTTTTTTCAACATTTGTAGTTAACAAAAAAAGTGTGAATAGACGACATTTTGATGAATTTTTTCAACAGCAATTCGATGAATCATAAACACGTTTCTCTCATTCATTCATTTATTTCTCTTTCCCTTTCTAGCTTATATGGAAAGATAAGAAAAACATTTTGAACTGACTCTCTGCCTGGACTATGCCATATTTCAACTGTAAGAAAGATTTAATATCAAGCCAACACTCTCAGCATCTCTCTTTATCTTCATCGTCATCGTCAATGCATGTTAATGACAGTTCATCAATCAGTTACTCCGTAGTTGCATTCACATTTATAAGAAAATATATCGAAAGGTACGTTGGGATTTTAGTTACACTTCTATATACACATATATATACGTATGTATGTGTTAGTAAGTATTCGTTAACGCGGTAGCCCATCACAGACACCGATCATTTGAAATCCTGCGTAATGCATTTTCATTAGCCGTTGGCTTATTCATTTATTATAGATCTGTGTAGGCGTCGGTTTTTTCTTTTTAAAGCGAAAATATATTTCGATAATTTATATAAATGAAATAAATAAAAAAAAATGCTTTATACTTAATTCTCATCCTTCCTCCTGGCTTTATTTCAAAGTATTATGAATCTACAGAGAAGATGCTCTCAAATCCCCATTCCGGTTGTATGGGGTTAAAGGTAGATATTGGTCTGATGTCTGAAGCCAAGGTCTCTGTTTCTAATGTTCGCTAATAAAGTGCTATAATAGAAAGACAGGATGGCCCTGGAATACCTCGCTTAAGCTAAGATCGATGAAGGCAAAGTATGTAATATGGGTTTACTGGCCTAAGAAAAGGCTTTTTGTTTTTACAGTAAATTGAAATAAATAAATGAATAAAATCAAAAAAACAAAAAAATGTAAAAAAATTTCCATTTATCTGCTGTGAAAGGTAACATAGCATCACACAAATCTTCATGGCCAGGGTAAAAAAAAAAAATTTAATTTTTGCAAATTACTGCCAAATAGGGATATAATGCGACGTGTGCATGATATTCTTTATCCATTTAATTGCATTAGCCTCGTGTTATGTTCAAAAAAGCCACAAGTGATGGTACAGAGTAGGTTACACTTTATCTCATATAAACATAGCTCACGGACTGAAAGTCGAATTGAAAAAAAACAGAAAATGTCTCTAAAAGCGATAATTGCTTTGCCTCTTTCGATCAAATGGAATCATTTTGATTTCCTATTGCCACAGTCGTAAACATGAAGATAAAAAGCTGAAGTTTTGCATAAGCATTTTTTTAACGCTTAGAAACGCCAAGTTGATGACCTTCATAAAACGTTTCGAATTTGTTCTAACGCACATTAGCCAGTTCTTCATTGAATTACATAGGAATTGAAAATAATTTAAAATTAAAACTTTATCGTTAATTATGCACGGACTACAAAGCCGATGCGGAGCACTTTTGAGCGGGTATGTAGTTTTGTCCGTGAGCAAATCGTGCCTGTTTGTTAGCCTCACCTTATAAATCGATCAACTAAAGTTAGCGCCAAACTTCGGCTTCCTGTCTTTCTTCTTGCGACTATGATGATTCACTAAACTTACTCAATTTGCGCTGAAGATGAAAGTGATCGCAATATATATCTGGGTAACAGGTTTTCGAAAATATAGTCATGGGATCGAAAGTTCTAGACGAAAATATAAAGAAATTGTCGGTGTTTTCCGTGATTGTTTCAGTTTCGCTTATATTATGGCCGTATTGGTGAAGAGATCGCGACCATTTTCTAGCTTCATACTCTTAATCGATCAAGGAACCGTTACGGTAAATTTGATCTTCCTATTTTCAAATGTCAAAGTGACTGGTTTGCGTAAATCTAGTATTAATTATCAGTAAAAACCATTGAGACTACTTTCCTCAGTTCGATGTTCTAAGTCAAGTTAAACTTATTCGCCATTCTCTACCCATAGGCAGGGTCGTTGTTGAAATTTTAAACTGAGAGCAAAGCTAGATAGAAACTTATTGCCGCTTAACTCCATAGATTAGACTTTAAAATGGCTTCCAATAGCAAGAACAATGGTGTCCTTCAATACATAAATATTTTTATCGATAATCTACGATCTAAATATATTTAACATATCCCTCTAATAATTCAGATAGAAAATTTCGTAATTATTGGTAGGCTATCAAGTAAGGGAAAGACAAATGTACTCTTCTTATTTACTTCACATAACTATTTTTAATGACTACTTATGTTTGATTGAAAAAATATCTCATTTTCTTAACAATAATTTGTGCGCATGCCTACGAATAAAGATAGCATGTCTCAATTCTATGAAATTATTATAAAATAAAAAGAATTTAAAAAATTCGAAAAAAAAGAGAAAAAAAAAGAAAAAAGAAATTAGAAATCATTCGATAAGACTGCATTTGATCCAAAGCGCTAAAAACAATTTAACAAAAAAGAAAAAAAAAAAAAAAACGTTACACACTTTTTATTTCTCAACGATTCGGAAAGCGATTTGATAGCGTTAAACCCAAAAATGATTAAGCATTATTCACGCGGAGAAATCTACTGATTCACGATCAGATGAGATTATTTCAAGAAACATAAGCACAATTATTTACGTGTGTGTGTGTGTGTGTGTGTGTATGTGTGTTATGTAACTAAGCAAAGAGATAAAAACGTTACAAAAAGATATTAAAGTCATATATATATATATATATATATGTGTGTGTGTGTGTGTGTGTTTGTGTGTTTGTGTGTTTGTATGTTTGTTTATGCGCATGGATATCAAGAATCAAGATATACTTGAAATTCACCCGCGTAGTTTAGAAAATAAACAAACAGGCAACCAGGTGTGGATGTTGCGGTAAGAGTAAGTAAGTATCTAGCGGTAATGCATACCTTTTTACATAAATGGTATGCTTGCATTCACGTACACTCACTCACTCGATGTCTCAGCGTATTTCTATAAGATTAGCGCAACGAATCATCTCAAAATATGGGCTGTCGATAGCTTGATGGCTCAACCATTAAGTGAGACGATATTGGCGAAATTTCCTTCTTTTTTTCTTTTCTTTTTTCTTCATTTTTGATGAGATACAATATTAATTTGTGGTTAGTTTTTGTTATTTTTGTTATTATTATTATTATTATTGTTGTTGTTTTCTTTAAAAAATACAAACTTTTATGCAACATCATCATTATCATCATCAAGCACAAAAGCCAGTCATCTCCGTCACCTTAAATGGATCAAAAACCATCAGCCGCCACGTAAAATAAACGCACTTACATCTTTATAAATATATACATACATACACAGATCCGTCCATATGTACAATCATAGATGCATTAACCCATAAAATTGTAAGCCGAGCTATATAACATATATCTCAAGTATGTCTCACTTTAATCGGTGCATTTCTGGCTGTCTCTCTTTAATACAAAATGACAACTTTAATGGTTTTCATGAGTTTCGCCAAATGCTCGGTACATTCGATTTTCTAAAAGATAATAATAATTAATTATTTCGTTTTGAATAACTATTTGCGTAGGCATGTAAAGTTTAAAAGATTACGAGAATATTAGTTTCGTCAAATGTTTTGTACCGTCGTTAGAAGTATTCAGTATCAGTGATCTCATAACATCAATGAACAAAAAAATTCATTTAGACTTGTCTGTCTATTGTATCGCCATCTCTCGTTCGTTCGTTCGTCGAACTAGCGATTGTAATGTCAAGAAGTTGCCTGTAAGAGCAACTGGACTTGATTCGAAGATCCATTAGATCAAATCGAATAAGTGCCACAACATGCATAAAAGCGTATACTCATAAGGTGAAGTACACAACAAATCCCAATTGTCCCAAATCTTGATTGAAAACATGAACATGTACTAAGCGATATAAGAGCGGTGTACTAAATAAATGAGTCTGCGTTGCCTTGAAATAAAATATTCATAGGCAAAATCAGCCAAATCGGCCAAATCAGGCAGACGTTCTCTCTGTTCATATATTGAAATAATAAGTTCTTCTTTCCTTTACTTGTGAAATCCAGACTTCTTTTTTATACCCATCACCGAGGGATGACGAAAAGGACGCCCAGAAGAAAGCATGAGAGAACTCACAAAGTATACATACTCTTGATTAGCATCAAATTCTAAATCGATTTACACATGTCAATCTGTCCGTCTGTCCGTCCGTCTGTCTGCATAATGTGTATTGTAAGCATTTTCCTGGCTGCAAAAGTGAACCTATTGACTTCGAACTTTGCAGAAACATTGAAAGCTCTTGCACGCCAAATTACTCGAAGGACATGCCCACAGCACCACGTAAACCGATAACACCTTTCTTTCTTCAAAAGGCACAAAAAATTGCTTTTTGCTCATTACTCATAAACTCAATAACATAGCAGATAAATGCATAAAACTTTGCTGGAATTTTCTATGGGCGATGCTGTAGGTTTCGTAAAAAAAAAATAGAACGAATTGACCACGCCTATCTCACATTATAGTGTAACAAAATTTTATTTATTTAGTTTTTTTTGTTAATATCTTTATAAGGCGCAAGAAACAAACTTCAAGTTCACAATTGGAATGAAGCTAAACATATCCAATCGTTCGTCTGTCCACTTGCCTGTCTGCGGTACTGTGGTAAACACACCCTCAATAGGGAAAATGAAGATGTTCCTCTACTAAGTTTGTGCGTATGTATGCAACATTCAGAAGACCGTAAGATTGATTCTCCTTCTATTATACCGATACAGAATCACTTCCTGAATTTATTTAAGCTTGTCTGTCTGTCTATCCGTTCTGTCCTCTTATTTTGAAAAGCCGCTGTATGAACAGCTGTAGAGAGGTATAGGACATAGCGCGTAGTGGGCCGCATCCCACTATAGCGCTTTTACTTATTCTTATTACAAAAAAAAAACTCGGAAGCGTTAAAAATATGGATTTTGTTATGTACTTCTGAATTCTTTTAAGATGGAATGGTTAAAGGTGCCTTAACGATATTTGGAATAAAAAGACATTCGTGTATTGATCGAAGGGTTTGCACGCAGACTTTTTGGTAACAGCACACATTCTAGATGTAGAAGCACAACCGCAATTTTTATATGTCTCACTCGTACTGTACTTCATGAACAATTACAAGACCGACAGCTCGCGTTTCGTAACTTTGTTCTTTTTTACAATCATTAAAAAAGCATTTTTCAAATATTTAAATGTTGTTTACCTAAATGTTAATAAAGTGAAAAAATTCCTTTGAAAGCTGATTTTTTTTTCATTTTTCGAACAAACAACCATTTTTTAGGCACTTTTCATAGTTCACAATAATTAGCAATAACATATAGCAGTCATAACTAATTGGCAATCTTTCATGTCACCCGGAAATTGTTTTCTTTTTTTAATCGTCTGGTGCTTGAAATATTAACGACATTTTGTTATTATTTTATTTCACTTAATATACTAATAGTTAACAGTGTTCATATGTAATATGCAATATACTATAATTAATAGTGTATAGACTTGGAATGTTTTGCGAGGAATAAGCCGTTTCAATGCGTTTGTAGAGGTTCAGGACTTACTATCTAAACATGGAGATATCTTTCAGTTCTTGTCCTTTACTAAATTCTTGTTTTGGCTTTGGTCCGATGACGGTCAAGCTTGTTAGCTCTTATCTAGATAAATGTTCACTCTGGTATATCCCAACATCCCATTCGGTTTGGTATCTTTGTTAAAGGCCGGGTTACTGTCAAAATTGTAATATTCATTTATGATGCTCAAATTTACTTATAACGCCCACGGACGCTTATGAGGAATTTGATTCATCAAATTAATGATGATTTGTGTCGTATCTCGCACTGATCTGTTGTCGATAATTTCAAACTTAATTCACAAGAAGCGAAGGCTATTGCAATATCGTACAATGTTTGTGACCCCGAACCTCTACCTAATATTAGAATGGATGATGCAGTGATTGACATCATCAAGCAGGTTGCCAATCTTGGCTTTATAGCTACCACACGTTTGAGTGCTGACGATCATGTCGATCTTATGACTGTGCGGATGCACAAAATTCTTAGGCAACTGTGTTCATCCCCTCGTATGTACCCACTCAAGCTAAGCTTGAGTGCACTTGGTGCGCAATCAAAGCGCTAAGTTAAAATTATCTGTCAGTAAGTATGCCAGATATGTTTTCAGTAAGCGCAAATACGACAGAATAGCGAGTTTTTCGACAAAGATTCTGATCTTTCATCGTTCCTTAATAGGTCCATAAGCTGAATTATACTTGTACGCCAAAAAATCCATTTGAGAAAATCCGGTTTTTCAGATTCAAACGTGCGATGAATTTGATTCTTCCGGACCGTAAGTATTTAAGATCATCAAAATTATATTTTATCAACGCTGTGAAGTTATGGAACTCGCCTTAGCGCCTAATATCAAGGCTATTGTTAGTATGGGTAGGTTCAGAGTAACGAGCAGGAAATTTTACAGTCCTTAGTGTAATGAGTAGTTATGTAGTTTTGTCCAATTAATTCTGCACTGAATAATTGCTCGAGCTATCCTATCTAGCAATTTGTTAATAACTTGTGCTGAAGATTGTAATTGCAATTGTTTCATTTATGATTAATTAAATAAAATAATAATAATAATAAATAATAATGAAATGACGGGGAACAGGAAATTGTCATAAATACTTTTTTTATTATTAAATATATAAATATTTAGGAATGTAATGAGAGTATTCAAGAAGAAATGTGACATTTTTCGTATACTTAAGAAACAGTTTGCGTCAAAGTACCAAAAGAATTCATCCAAACACATAGAGAAAGAAAGGAATTAAAGATTCTGGTACTCGTGTGCATATCTACATAACTCCTTAAGGAAACGCACATCAAAGTATATATAAGTATTTGTACTGCAGCACCAACACACCCATCCATAAATAACTATTCAATACAATCAGAGACAACTGAACGACAAGATGGTCGGACATTTTGTTCAAAACCCAATGCAGGATGTTATCAAGGACTTTTTGTGTTTCCCTTATCAATAACGGTTATAACGCTGTAAGTTAGCAGGCACTTCAGTGGTCACTCATTCTCATTATTTGTATGGGCAGAGATCCTGTTACTAGGTTCTCGATAGGACGACACATTCTCTCAAACGTTTCCAAAGCAGAAGAATTTACAATTCTGTGTTCTTAAGTGAATATGCGCCATATAAATGTGTATCTGTGTTCCTTTCATCGTTTATTCAGTATCGAACAAGTCTAAACGCTACCAATTGCTTGAGTAAATTTCAACGAAAATATGGTGTAAAGCATATGCGAAGAAATTGTAGAATATTTAAACTAATGTAGGATAGCCTAGAACCTTCTCGAACATATATTCTAAAATAGAATAACCAGTAAGTGCAATGAAAGGTTCGAGATTTATATGAAATATATGTGAAAGGCAATAAAAGTAATAAATATATAAGTTATAAGTAAATTGTATAGATAAAGATAAATTAGTCTTAGAATGTAACTCTTTTTATTTATTAACGAAACATTCCCCCACATTAACCGATATAAAAATGTTCATTAAAATTTGTCGGAGCATTTAGCAAGCATAAAATTTAAAATTCTTCATTATCAAACAATTTATATATGCTACATACAAGTCTACTATTTCATTTTTTTCATACGTGAACGCATGTATGTTTACCATGGCAAATATTCACTTAGGAACACAGAAATGTATATGCACAATACAATGTATGAATGACAAGAATGATAGAGCAAGCGTTCAAATGCCGGCCGATTAACAGCCTTGTTGCTGTTATTGGTAACAGAAACATGAAAAAACCGTAATAATCTCTTTGCTTGAATTTTGAACAAAATGTTAAACCATCTTGTCGTTTACTTGGCTTTGTTACTATCGTATCGTATATCAGAGTTCATAGCGCGTAGCTGCTGACGTACAATAATCGTATATAAATCAATGGATTTCTCTCTCTCTCTCTCTCTCTCTCTCTTCCTCTTTCTCTCTCTCTCTCTCTCTTTCTCTCTCTCTCTCTTTCTGTCTCTCTCTCTCTCTCTCTATCTATCTATCTATCTATCTATCTCTCTCTCTCGCACGCAGAAATTTTAAAAGTTTTCCAAAAATTTTTGTACACACACAACGCAACGCAAGCTGTATGTTTATCTACACTTAATCGCGTACAATCACTTTTATTCTCGCAGCTGGTAAGCCAAGCACAACGCGTAGCGCAAGCATTGTGTTTGCCGCTTGAGAACTTTGTTCGTGAAATGTTGCCAACGCAATAAAAGTAAATGTTAATGCACAAAACTCCAATGTGTATATATGGTCAAGCAAACTTTTCACTCGTGCATGTGTGAGTTCAATCCATTTCTTCCATTCGTAGGTATCTTATTGGAGACATCATATATTTTTGTAATCGTTTTCATTACGAAATTATACAATGAACCATGAGTAAAGGATCAAAGTTTGATAAAATTTGGGTTGTTTGGGTCATTAGGTCACTTGCTTATTATTTGAAGATTTAAATTTAAAACTTTTTTTCGCTTAGTTAAATATTATGAGATTGCTGGGTGTTAGGGAGGGCAGCTTTGTAATTCGTATTTTACAGGTGTTTTCATGAGACAATCATAAACGTTATAACGATAGCGAAAATCTCCTAAAGTTAATTAAGCTTTCTTGCACATTTTAGCATTTCATTTTTCAGAATCAAGATAAATTAATTGTGCTTTGCAAAAGTATGATCTAAACAAAATTCTCCGATGGCCGAATACGATCTTTCCACTCATTCCTACTCTGAACTCTTTGAAAAAACGCATATTAAAATACAAAACAACGTGTTCGGGTTGCAGTTCGAAACGAGGAAAGCAATCATTATCTTTGAACATTTAGCTTGGACTCTCCTCTGGTCTTGCCTACTATTGTGTGAATTTATCGTTTATTCATTTTTAAACAAATGTAACAAATAAACCAATAAAATAAAATTAACCTTATCATCATTATCATCACTATTGACATTGGATATGGATTGAGTCTGATTGAAAATATACTGCAGATATCAATTAGTAAGTAGTATTTATTTAATATATTTTGTATACGTATATTTTGTTTTAACAGGTTGGAGGGAAAGTTCTGTCGTATTTTAAATGGGCAAGTCATTCGGATTTTGTTTTTTAGCTACTGTATAGTATAAAAGGAGTCTTTTTTTATAGTAGAATGGGAAATCCTTAGTCACGCAACGTATTCATATGACATCGTACTATCTGATTATTACCTGTTCAGATCTCTGCAAAATTATCTAACGCGAAAAAAATTCAATTCTTTTGAAAGTGTTTCTAACGCAGTTGCTGGCTATTTTAACTCCAAGGACGAGAACTTCTGCAAAACAGGAATTCATAGGTTACCTGAAAGATGGCAACAGGTTGTAACAAATAACGAAGCATATATAATTGATTAATATTAAACACGTATTTTTATAAATGAATTCAAATATTTTCTTTAAACTACGACAGAACTTTCCCTCCAACCTATTATTTTTTACGAGAAGACATCAAAGTATATTTTTATATATTTATATATTCATACATAAGCATACATATACATATACACACTTGCATACATAAACAAACATATATATACTTATGTGTATCTGCTTTATTTGTGAAGGAAATTTACTTTGCCGTGTGCTCCCCTGGAAATCTCTTTGTTGTTGGATTGCAAGTAAACATTAAACATTACTTGCTGTGTAAATTCAAATAAGATTGAGGGAAATTGAGAGTTTGAGTATACTTAGTTTCTCTCAGCTTTCCTTTCACGAGAACAAAGGATGTCGAGACTTGTACAACGCCATCTATATGTAATAAATGTGAAGCAATAAAAAATATTAGTAACGTCTAAACAATTATAACTCACCCTGTTATGAAATACTTCTGGAAGATAACCAGGGTAACCACTTTCCTGAAAGTCGGCCGAAGTTTTCGCTTGGTCTGGCATCGTTGATCGGAGAGTATTCAGCACCCGGCTGTAGGTTTTTTGGGATCACACACGCACAACAGCTGTTAAATACACTCTCCCATACTTGTTGAATTATACGAAAGTGGAAGAGCGTGAATGTTGTTTGTTGTGAGTTAACATTGATTGTTAAAGATTGCATTTATAAGAGAAAATGTATTCGTCCATTAATAGTTAGTTTGCTTGTTTACTTACCGGACAGTAGGACCAGTTGTCATTTTTTGGAAGTTATAAGCCTTTAATTGAATATAAACAAAAATTTCTCTCCTTTTTCATTTAAGTATGAATGAAGGCAACGAAAATGGCGCATAAGTCTTACGCGATTGGGACAGCAACGCGGATCAATTATCGGCCTGGTTGCGAACGAAGGTTAACTTTCAAATACGTGATTAGCTTTCTGTCGTTATGGCAACTCGATAAATGTTGTTGTCTGAACGACGGCTGTCACTTGAGACAATTGCAACAACAATCGATATTTGTGCTAATTATTTTTTAAATATTGCGTGAAAATTGCAGTGGAAAGTGAAAAGACAATAGCTCTTGATTGAGAAAGAGAATATATTAAATTAACTAAAAAGTAAAACAGAGAAAATGGGCTCACGTTCACGAAGTCCAACGCCGAAGCGCCGTCATCATAAAAGCAAGCACAAAAAACGTAGCAAATCCCATCACATAGATAGAAAGCGTGATAAAGACAATGAGGCTGTTTACAATTATTGCGCTGGCAATAATACCGCTAGCAGGAGAGATAAAGACCGGGAAAGAGATCGGGAACGTGAACATAGCCATCACAGAAATCGGAAACGTTCTCCATCCACGATGTCTTCTAGCGATTACACAGATAGCGACACAATGCATGCAAGCAGTAGACACAAACGAAGCCGCTACAAAAAATTAGATGAAGTAGAACGTTTAGCTGAAATGGAGCGTCAAAGACGTCAAAAAGAAGCTGAACAGAAGGTTTCCACTGTACATACGACATAAGTGAACACATTTGTAAATTAATTAAACTTTATTAGATTGTTGAAGAGGAAGCGTCAAAGCGTATCGAATTATTGGTGAATAAACGCGTTGAGGAGGAACTCGAGAAAAGACGTGATGAAATTGAACAGGAAGTGAAGAGACGTGTCGAAGCCGCCAAAGCTGAGATGGAACACGAAATGATGTTGGAATTGGAAAGAAGACGAGAACAGATACGAGAAGAAGAACGCCGTCGTGAGGTAGGTGCTCGTTTTCAGGAAGTTTGCCTGCTTGTTGGAGTCTACAAGAATGTATTACCTCCAAGTTTAATAAATTTGTTAACCCCAAATTATTGTAGTCCGTTCGCAGGCAATCGTAGCCACCACTCCACACATGAAACACGATTCCTCCTTATAACTAATCCAGTAACTCTTATTGTCTGCTTTGTTTTTCAACCATTAAAAATCATTAATCCTTCTTGTATACTAAATCATCTCATATCCACATATATCCTCCCAGTTCCAAGTGGTGGTCGAAACATTACACAATGAAAAAATGAAAAAAAAAAGAAAAAACAAAAAAAAAAAACAAAAATATTAATTCTTGTAATAATTTATTTAATAATAAATTTCCATAAATTTGCTTTTTGTTCGAGAAACTTGAGGGCGTTCACTTGAAAGCCCAAAGTTTCCAAACATCGGGAGCCCTTGAATGTGTACGAGTGCTATGCTATGTTTAACGTTAACGGATCATCTAACAAAACTCTCACACATACACACAAGCACATTCACTGGGTCTCACTGTATGATATATTTTCACAAACATACTTCTACACTCAGTCGCCGATAATTAAAACAAGAGTTTTTGAAGAAGTGTTGACCATGTAAGTTATAAAATTCCCTCAAAAAGCAGAAAACAGACGCAAAAAGTTCGAGATACAGGGAGGAACAAAGAGAAAAAAGAGAGAGAAAGAGAGAGAGAGAGAAAGCTTGAAAATAGCGGAAATTATATTCAAGACCACACACGTAAGGAAACGTAAGAAAGCGGCCCGCAAAAGAAACACGTCACGGCCTCAGAGAAATATAACGAACGACAGTAATATGCTGATTATAAAATCCGTATGATAAACGATAATATTCCTTTAGCACTTCCATCAAGGAAAGTATAGTAGTTATGAGCTATATTTCCCTTGATAAAGGGAAAGTATTTGGTTCAATATAAATCAAATGATACAGATTCAAAAGGATTAATTCTCTAGAGAACTGAATTATTTCATTTTATGCAAAAAAAATCGTAGCTTCCAAAAAAAAGAAAAAAAAAAAAAAAAAAAAAAAAAAAAAAAACGAAATGAACTTGAAAATCCTGCTGCATTCCACCTATGGTTTTGCGGTATTCAGAAAGTATGGAATGCTCTTGTCTTTTATTTCTAACTTTTTCATACATTGTGTGCGTTAAAAGAGAAAAGAAAAGAAAAGAAAAGAAAGAAACAAAAACAAAAAGACAAAACCAAAAAAAATCTATAAAATTTGTAAGTAATCATTTGTTTAAAATTTTTAGTTTAATTTTATCACTCAGCAATGACTTAAGCGACATTTTAAAATGTCGTTTAAAGTCACAAAAAATATACGCTAATCTCTTTAGCCATCTCATAGCTCGTATTAGAAATGTGCAGAAATAAACTATCACTGTAAGCGGCAATGTGAGAAAGGCTTGATATGAAATATGAAACAATAATTATTTAGTTATTTCGAGGAAATAGATAATAAGTATACGTTTACCGTAGATCATTATTTAATCTATAATTTTTTCAATAAATTTATAGGAAGAGGAAAAGAAAAAACGCGAAGAACTCGAAGAAATTTTGGCTGAAAATAATCGAAAAATCGAAGAAGCTCAACGCAAACTGGTCAGTCCCATCTTTATATAAATCATGTATAAATGATCATATTATTATATTATAAAATTCTTCTATGTACCGTAGGCTGAAGAGCGTTTGGCCATTATTGAAGAGCAACGTCTTATGGATGAGGAACGTCAACGTATGCGCAAGGAACAGGAGAAACGTATCAAAGAGGAGCAAAAAGTCATTCTGGGCAAAAATAATTCAAGACCAAAATTATCGTTTTCACTTAAACCGGGTGCTTTATGAGCTTTCTTTTTTTCGATTGTTTTCTTATTTTTAATCTTGATTTAAAATTTTTAGGTAACTTTCTGCTTTTTTTTTTTTTTCTTTTTCATTTAATTTCATTTTTTATTTGTAATATAAAAAGAGAACAAGATAATAATTACTAGTATGGAAGAAGTACTTGACTTAACTGCAAGTCTTTCAAACAACAATAATACATATATACACAAAATTTGTATATATTTTTTCTTTTTCGCTATCGCGTTGCCTGCGATGTTATATATTTGTATTGTAAAAATTAACTTTTTAGTACACTTACTCTGCGTGCGTAACTACAATTTCAATAATCCTTAAAACTCCAACTAACCTCTATAGTACGACAAGAAATTTTTTACTTCTTTCTACACACAGTAATGTCGCTACATTATAAAAAAAAAACACACAAATAAATAAATAAATAAACAAAAAAAGAACGTTGTAGTTATGTATGTAATGTGTATTTGTACTGTTAATTATATAAAACGTTGTAAGTTTCTTTCGTTTTTTTTTAATATCAGGCAATATATAAAATTGAATTTTTATTTTCAAAAGTTCAAAGTATTTTTTCTCACTTTTGACGTTTGTATGTATGATATATATATGATATATATAAATACTCCACACTTATGCCGCTATTATTAATGTACATTACATTGCGAGAAGCTTCTAAAAACACAAATCTTAATTTAATCTTTTTCCATTTCAATGTTGCCGAAGGGACAGAAGTTAAAGTGATAGCTACATAATCGCACTTATCCATGTTCAATAAAGTATAAAGCCTATTTTCCTGATTCTTAAATCGAATTGACCATATCTATTGTTTGGAATAGTTTTGGCTGACCATTGGTGTTCCACGGAGCCCACGCAGTTTACTCAGAATCTTTGTTTACTTGCATCAACATTCAAATCAAATAATAAACAAGTAAAATCACTGTAATAGGCCATGGCCGACTATTAAATATTCCATACCAATACACGTTTAATACAGGCGTCGTATGTAAAGTGATCGAAAAAATGGTCCTATCCGAACTATTTTCGATAACTTCCATTTTTGGGCAAAAAATTGTCGATGCATCAATTTTCTTTAAAGTATTTCAAAAATTTGCTGCTCAATTTTAGCTTGAACACAACAAGACAGGGTGGTATAGACGGACAGACAAGCTTGAATCTGATTCTGTATCGATCCTTATTATATAAGGCGGATCCATTCCAAGTCCTTCTAAGTGTTGCATACATCCGCAAAAAAAAAATAAGTTGTACACTTCTGTTGTACAAGCAGGACCACTTATAGATTTTTATTTACTTCATTTTGAGTTGACGGGGCAAAAAGAAAACTGTATCAATAAGAAAGAAATTACCGCAAAGCAAATAAAAACCCGACAGTTACACTTACATAGAGTTGGTCCAATCTGAACCATATTCAAAAGCATTCATCGGTCAGTATACGAATTTTTATTAAAATGTCTCAAAAATTGCGGCCTAAAAGATTGAACGCAAGAAAACAAGACAGATATCAATCGTTTATTAAAAACTATCAACGACATTTCATAATCAGATATACTTTAAGGTCGTTGTGAGCTACTGTGCCGGTCTTGAAGGTTGCAAACGTCGTTGTTCTTGCAGCTTTTGGCAACACAGCTGAGCTCTTTTGTCTCGGGGCCCATCTTGATGACGATTTCATCGCAAAATTTATGTCTTTTGCAGCCTACGGAAAAGCCTTCTCCTGAAAAGTTCATAGCTTGTCTCAATAATGACGCTATAGTAGATGTTCTTATCCATTTTAAATGTGTAGCTCCTTATAAACTGAGATCGTTTTGGAAAAAGGCGGGCCTACCTCACGACATTTTGGGTGTTTCTTACATCCGTAGAAGCCTAATACATCCTTGTCTCAAAAGTGATGTACGGTATAACTATAAGAAATCTTTTTTTACTCTCGCCAGTTTTATTCGCTTAGTCGCTAAAAATGTTGATTCTAAATAGCAACTTTAGCACAGAGATTATATAGCTGTAAATATACTTTTGCGGAAAATCTTTACTACAAGATGGCTCACAAATCCTATGGATTTCAATATGGAAAAGTTCTTAACATAATTGAAAGATCATGTTACACTCATTACGTTTGTGGGAAGAAAAAGATGTAACGATCTGTAGCAATGTATATGCTGGACAGGATTTTGAGTTCTTAGTGGCGATGTCAACAGATCAGAGTCAAACGAACGCCGCCAGCATTTATAAATCTTTATAATTTGTAAAGCCCTGAGCACTAAGCATGCATACTTGATAAATCTATATTGAAACTCGTCGATTTTTGAGTCCGAGTATGTGATTTTATTAATTTGTTAGGTGTTGCGACCTATTCGAAAAATCTCCACTTAAATTGTGTCGCAAAGATTAAGTATACGACGAGTATGCTCTCATCATAATACAAAATATTAACATTTCTCCCTGACGAGTATACTCGTCAATGACAACTAATTGGTTAAATCTTTGAACAAATCAAGAATTAATTTATTCGCAACGTAAAAGTCGTGGCTAATTTTTTTTCTTTTCTTTTTTAAATGAATTTTTCAATTTTTTATTTCAAGAAATAAAACAAAAAACAAATCAACACACAGAAATAATATAAACGAAAAAAAAATTACATTCATTTCAATTGAACTTAACTTTATTTATAGAAATATTATTAAAAAGAATATCTAAGTATATGTACGTGTATGTGTTTTGAAAAGACTATAAAGCTCTTTTAATAAAACAATTTGTTTTTTATTTTTTTTCTGTTTTGTTTAATTTTGTCGGACTTCACCTTTCCCGTTATAATGTTCCATTAGGTAGAAGAGGCTGATTCCTTTGTAGGTATATTTTGTAAATATTTAAGGCTTAGTTTAACAATTTTGATTTCATTTTTTTTTTTCTTTTGGTAATTTTGTTTCATTAGTTTTTTTCTTTCTTTTTTTTTTTTTTTATATATGAAAATGAAATAAATATACAAACGATTTAAGGATTCGTGGATGGTATAGATCGATTTTTTGCTACTCAAGCTTTACGCGACAGTCGCTTGCAAAATTTATTGTATATAAAGATTTTTTGAAACGCTTGCACATTGTACATGTATGTGTATTGTTCTAAGGATAAGGATCGTTGCATCGCATCAATGATTATTTGTGAATGTTCTGCCAAATTATTTTGATTCTGATTCTCTCTCGTTATTATGTCGAAAAGAATTTTAATTTATTGTTGAATACCTGATAGCCTGTGTTGCTAGTGCTCAATGTCTTTTTTTTAGTCTAAGAATTCAATTCATTAGTCTAAAATTAAAATAATAATAAATAATAATAATAATAAAGTTGAAATAACCAAATGCCTGAAGTAGTGTTGAGTCGCTTTCTTTGCGAGTGATCTAAGTGCATTTTACATAATCAGGAGGCATAAAAGAGGTTGCATTCGAATGGTTTGAAAATTCCTGATGTACGGCATACTTTCACTTTATGCTTTTTAAATATTAAATTGATTTATATTTGTAGCGTAACTGTTTTTTAGATACTACTTAAAAAGGAATTCAAATATCAAATATCAAATGGACCTAAAGTAAAATCCTTTGCCCATTGTATTTATCAGCAGCATTGCGTTGAGTTTGGCTTAAACACAAAATAACCAAAACTATTTAATTATCTAAAAGAAATTGTACACCGTAGTCCATTTGTGGTACAATGGCATAGTAAGTTTGTTCGGATGTATGCAACGCTCTGAGGGAACTGAGATAAACTCACTTCTTGTTATACCGATCAATTAAGATTCGCTTGCTGAATAGATTTAATCTTGTCTGTCCCCCCGTCCATCTTGTTTTCTTGTGTTCTACCTATGGGCGGTAAATTTTTTAGATATTGTGATGAAACTTGAAACACTGGCGTGTTCTAACCCATGGACGAACGATATTGAGAATCGTTTCGATCGGACCACTTCCATATAAATCTTTACTTTGAAAAGCTGTTATATGTGCAACGGTATGAGAAGAAATGGTATCGCGGGATGGCCCACTAAACTAAATATTAACTAAATATTAGTTCTTTGCGGAAAATAGACTTGCACCGTTTTCAAGAAAATCAGGTTTATTATTTCGTTAATTACATAAATTTATATTGAAGGCATGATGAAAATTTTAAACAATTTTTTATAGATCAAAAGATCTTAGCAGATTTGCATTCATTGTTATCATTAAATAAATTTTTGTCATAAATGGACTTATACCACTTTCAAAGAAATTGACTTATATGTTTATGAGGTGAGATAAATGTCTACCCATTGACACTACTGTCAGAAAAAAATTTGAAAATAAGTTAGATTGGCCCAAACTCACTAGAAATTTCTGCTCTAGAATATCTGCTCAGAAATCTGCAATAATACGATATTTTATGGTGGCTATATTTATATATATTTTTCGAATATGTTATATAAAATGCATTTGCGTATGTTATCCTATGTTTAATTTATCTTGCAACAGTAGAGGTATACTTGTACACGAAGCATAAAGTTTATATTACAATTGTGTGTGTGTGTGTGTGTGTGTGCGTGTGTATGTGTGTGTGCGGATGCCTACATTTCAAAGGAATTTTAATACGATATGTTTTCTTTTGAATTCGCTTTACCTCCCTTTGATTTGTAAACGATTTGATGGCACATACCCTTATATATTAAAAAAAAATAATAATAATAATAATTTTTGGGTATCAAAATATTCGGTAAAAGCCGAGTACGATTTCTTAGTTTTTTCATATACCGAAATATCAAAGTTATAGCCTAATTTTACAGGATTCAAATATTAAATGGTAAGAACGTCAATCAAAATTTCGAAAACCTCTCTTCATCTTTATACGTTTTTTATGTATTTTTATTTTTTTTCTTTTTTAGTGAAAAGGCAGAAGTTTGAAAACTTCAATGAACTCAGTACAGGGTTTTTTATTTAATGATTATATTTTTTTATTTATGTATTTATTTGTATTTATTCGTATAAAATATGAGTAAAAGATTAGTGGAAGCTTTCTATCTTTTTTTCTTTTTTTGTTTTTTTTTTTTGTTTTCTTGAATCCAATTGATTAATTTATTTATTTATGATGTACAAAAGTGTTCTATTTTAATTGTTTTGCATTCAGATCTCGATGAACTCAAAAAGAATAAAGAATTGATTTGTTTGTTATTGATCTCCCCAACTTTACCCCACTAACCTCTTTTTAGCGTATTTGTTTCCAAACAATTTACCAAAAAGAAAAGCTTTTTCTATTACGTTTTTCTTTTTTCTTTTTTGCCTTTGACTTTCAAAATAATTAAATATATAATTTTTATTTATATTAAATATAATTAATTAATGTATATAAATTTATATATATTTTACTATAGTTATGTATGTCTGTATGCGTGTGCAAACAAATGTATTCATACATATATATATAGTCCATAAGAAAATAATTGCAAATCCTGTCCGAAAGAAAAAATTATTCATTAAGAAGCAGTTTTTACAAAGAGTTTTTTTAGTCTGAACTTTTGTTCAGAACGAAAAAATTTAATTTATAGTCGTAAAAGTCTTTGAATGAATTGAATTATTCGGAAAATATCGAAGTGTAATAAATTTCATCAAAATATCACGAAAATCGCGACCTGCAGCTTGAACACAAATTTATATAGACAGACAGGCTTGGATCGATTCAAAAATGATGCTGAATAGAACGTTGGCTTAAGAGTTTCTGCGTGTTACATGCGTCCGCACGAAATTAATATACTGTGTACCAGAAGTGGTATAGGATATAATAAATTACTTGCTCTACTGAGCACTTATCATGGAACCGAGTATGCAAGAGTCGCTAGCTCAAATCCAAACAGCGGTAGGGTTTACTTTCGTTATAACACTGACTGGCTGCGCTTACAACATTAGGCTGCGGTCAACTGCCTATCTCTTGTAATTTCTTTCTGACCGTCACTCTGTTGTACGAATAGGAGGCATCTCCTGAATGGTTGTTCTTCGGTCTGCGACTTATTTCCACATTTGAATATTTAAATTAAAAGGCTTTGAAGTAAATATTGTTATGAATTTTATGATTAAAACAATGACTTATACTGAGCTGTAGATTACGCTGACAAATCGTAATTCATTTAAAGATTTCGAAAATATGTCGTCAGAACCGTGTAAAGTACTGTTAAAAATTGATCAATTTGTTGAACCATCTTGCATTAGATTGACCTGATAGTCAGAAGGCTTACAAAAGCTAAGAGTAACTAAACCAGTCAGTATATATCTAATTGAAATGAAAAGGTTCAAGAAAGTGGGGAAAATCCCTCGTTACTACTGCTTCTTCTTACATTTTGAGAATTAAGTGGCACCAAGACTACACACGTCTTACAATTACTTAAGAAAATTTGCAATTAAATGAACTATACATATATGTAAGTTTTTTCAAAAATTTTTCTTTATATAATAGTTTGCGGTCCAGTTAATAAATCGAACGAAATGATTTTTTTTTTTTTTTTTTTGCTACTTTTTTTTTGTTTTGCTGCAAATGCACTCTAAAAACGATTAAATGGAAATTTAGTACAAAATATAATGTTTACGATATATATATATATATACGATATATATACATATATATATATATATATATATATATATGAATAAAATTTCAAATGGATATACTTAGCGTATATGTGTAAAGGATCTCTTTATAAGCATTCTCAATTGCTGCGCATAAGAGTTCCTTTGTCCAAATTTATGCATACACATAATTAAATTTACACAAATTGAAAAATGTACACAATTTTTCGCTATGTCAACAATTTAAAAAACAATATTCCCAACACAATGTTCACAAAAAGCACCAAGAGCATCAGCTGTTGTCGTGAGAACCAATCCTATATACAATAAAGAATAACAAGAAATGCATAAGTTAATATGTACATATATATGTATATATGCAGGGGAAATATGTGGAATGTGTAGAATTTAATTAAAGGAACACTCACTCACCTTTACTTGCGGACTTACGAGGTATAATAAGGGATTGCCTTTGAGCCTTTCATTCATCTCGATTTGGCGGCGTACCGCTTCGCGTCTAGCTGAGCCTAAAGCAGATACCTCCTCGCGACTCATAGCTTCAGTGGCACGTGGCAGTTCTTGGAAATCGGGCAATGATTTCTTACGCTGTAGCGTAACATTAATAGGAACGCTCTGTAATAAATTAGAAATATATGCAAAAACACTCTCAGTTTCATTTATCGAATATCGCAAGATTTCATTAAATGATTTTAAGCATATAAAATGTTATTAACTTCTGTCGGTGGCTCAACAATCCAACTCTCCGATGCTCGGCGAGCTAATAAAGCTGGCGAGAACATTAAATCCTCCTCATCTTCTTCCGGATACCATTCCATGCTTATAGATTTTTTTGCAATTTTACAGGGTCAACGGATAAGAGAAAAAATAAATATATTGCATAACTTTTCCGAAAGAACTCAAAGTCGCTAAATATTGTTTACTTCTACGTAGTCTGTTGTTTTTCAATTAAGTCACTTTGAAATTCTTTTTGTTTCACGCATTCCGCTTCTTCACTTTAATATGTATTTCAGTTTAATAATAATTTTTCATTATTATAAAAAGAACATTTATGCGATATTTAAGTTTTCTTCACTTGAAGCTAACGCAGAAACGATCACCGAACAGTCGCTATTCAACACATTGCTATGCCTACATGAATATGAATATATATATATATATATATATATATATGTGTGTATTAAAATTGCACCCCGTCCGTCAAACCGCTTATTTTAAGCATAATCGAAATTATTTTGAAAATTTAGTTTTAGTTTTTTCGTCCGTTCTCTTTCGCTTTTCTTGCAGGTGAATAGATGTTTACAAACTAGATATCGCTCGATACTAATTCGCATGTTGTTCATGCTTGCAGCGTGATCTTTATGCATTTAGTAAAGTTGCGCTGAATTTCTCTTATTATCGAACACGTAAGTAAGACAAAAGAAAAGCGATTTTCGAAGATGTAGCGCGACAAACACTTGTGAAGAATTCATTTCGATTCATTTTGTAGAGCATTCATTAAGGTCGTGAGGCTATTTTTAGGATGCTCTCTCCCCTGAGTATTTTCGCGTCAGAACATAGACAATGAAAAAAAAAAAACAAAATGAATAAAAATTCAATAGATAACCAATACTAATAACGAAAAATTATACTCCGGTAGGTACGTATTTGTGTCCTAATCAGATGCCCTAAATTTGACATAGAGATATGATTATAGCGTTCCCTAAAACGCATTAGTAAGTAGGGGAGCTGTCTTTCTTACCTTTAGTTTCTTAGTGGCTGCAGTGGCAGCAGTGGCTGAAGATAAAGGTATCACTGGTTTTGGGGGTAAATATAGACTTTCTGTACGTTTTGGCTGCGAGGGTGAGGGAATGATATCCTGTCCGAGCGTTCGCTGGCGCAGGAGTACATCTTCGAATGGTTGGTTTTGCTTTGAGTAAAGCGATTCTGTGGTTGTGGAATTCGCGGCATTTAGACTCGGCGTAGGAGCACGAGACATTCGGCCAGTTCCCGTTGGAACGGAACCATTTCCCTGCGTGGGTGTATTACCACCGGACGGTGCTGGTGTTGTACCACGAAATACTGAACCGGTTCGTGGCCGCTGTTCAGGTGTGCCACTTTCATTGGCGGTTCCGCGATCAATTGACGCCTGTCGAGATCCGAAGCCGCCACTCAAACGACTAGCCGCCCGGGCATAACGATCTATCGACGAATCGCGGCTTGGAGGTCGCTTGTAATGATCAAAGTGATCGATTGATGACTGTTGATCGGTTTGGCCCAGCATAGGCGTTTTACCTTGTCGACTGGCGGCCATTGCACTATTATCTGGCTGTTGTTGAAGTTGTTGTGCTTGCTGCTGCTGCTGGTATTGTATTTGCGAGGGTCGTCTAAGTTGGCTGGCGCCATGACTTGGAGAATCGACAGTACTCTGTTGTTGGTGCATCAAGTGTTGCTGTCGCTGTTGTAGCATTTGCTGTTGTTGTTGCTGCTGTTGTTGCTGCTGCAATTGCTGCCTTTGTTGTTGAAGATGTTGTTGCTGTAAAATTTGCTGTTGCTGTTGTAATTGCAACTGTTGTTGCTGTTGCAACTGTTGTTGATGTAATTGTTGTTGCTGTTGCAAAATCTGCTGCTGCGTCAAGCTATTTACTGTATGAGTTGCCTCAGCGTTCTGAAAGTTTGCATTATCCGTTTGTATTTGATTTTTCATCGGACTACCGCTGCTACTTAGATTACTTGGGATATAATTTGCGTTTGCCTTTGCAAGGCCAGGCGGTTGTTGCAGCTGGTATTGATATGCGGGATTCATTTGGGGATTGTTTTGCTGCAGTTGCTGTTGATATTGCTGCTGGTACATTTGATTGATGGTAGTAATCGCACTCGATTGCGCTGGGCTCACTAAACCCGATAAATCCGTTTGCGGCGTCACTGGTAACTGTTGCGAATACATGGAACTCGGAACGGGAAATTCAGCGTTTTGCTGGGCTTGCGTGGCTTGCCGATTCTGTTGAAATGCATTCGAACGCTGCGGACCCGCTGTATTGCTGGCAACGCCGTCTGCAGCGGTACTACCTGGTGAAAATTGCGAGGCACCGGCAGGTGGAGCTTTATATCTTTCCCGGTAACGTAATTTTTCAAAACGCTCGAGAACAGTAGGCTTAAAATCGGGAGCGAATTCGCGAGCCATTTGCACAGCTATCTCGCAATCAATCCGAGCTTGTTCAGCGGCAATATCAGCACTTTGGGCCTTGGCACTTGCAGTGGCAGTTCGCGAAATCGCAATATCGGAACGTTGCATAGCCATTTTTAAAGCGCGCTGCGCCGAAGCCACTGAAGCAGTAATGCGTTCCCGGAACTTGCGTGACCGAGCAATAAACAAGTGTTTTTTCTTTTGACTAGTGATTAGAATGTTGTTCTTGTATTTTCCCTCCTCAAAGGAGCCATCTCTAAATGTGGTTATACCGTAACCGTGTTTCTTATTGTTATACCACTCACCCTCGTATTTTAGACCGTCAGTCCGTTCAGCCACTCCGAAACCGCAACGTTTATCCTTCTTCCATTCGCCCATATACGTCTCTACAACCGTCGGATCCAGCTGCTCGTCCTCCATGGTGAAGCTAGCATTGGATTCGGTATGTGCAGACCTAAAGTAAACATATGCGCATGCATGTAAAAAGTTAAGTAGTAAAGTGAAATGATCCCGGAATGGACATACTTTGCCGTTAAATTTGATTGCTCTGAACCTGTACTTAGCCAAGATGCTGTTGACATTGTCGAGCGTATACTGCCAGAAGCTAGGGTGCCACGTTTCTCCAAATCACTAGTGCTTCGCTGCTTACGCATTTTTAAGCCCTGAATTTACGTTCAATTCTTAGGTAATGGCACCAATTTCTTTTTTTTTTCACATAATGCTCACCGATAGAAATCCCTTTTTCGATTTTTCCGACAAGCTGTTTCGTCTTGCAGGCGCTTTATCCGAACGAGCGGTAAGCACAAATCCACCACGAATCTCCTCGGTGCGGGCATTATTTTTCGCCGCGTTGGCTGCATTTTCATTGCTACGCAATGAACTCAACGACGCATGTATGTCTTTGCGGCGGTGGTGGGAGGCGAGGCCAAAGGGAGCCGATGTGCGCATACCATAACCGTGACGTTTACCCTCTTGCCATTGCCCTTGGTATTTACCTGAAAGCCATTACAAGAGAACCAACCAAAGATGATAAGCCGCCCTAGGATATAAGCTTGTTTAAGTTAATATATTACGGCTGACATCAATAATTTGTGTGACAAGTGATAAAAATAATAATGACTCTTCACATATATTTTCGCTACGTAATGCTTTTGTGCTGCTAAATTTGGCTTGCAAGCACAAAGTTCCAAAAACATTCAGCTTACAAACACCTTCAACTATATCACTACTTGTGCATATATACAATATGCCTTCAAATAGTTTTAGTAGTGGCATCTCTCATCACAGTCGCACACGTACACACACTCATATCCACGTGTTCATATACACACACTTGTATATTAAATTAAAAGTCGTGAACAAATGCATTGTTTTTATCCTTGATATTTTACTGCGATATACGCGCGCACACACACACACACACACACACACACACAAACACACATGTACTTTCAAATGTCCATATTTCATGAGCCTTTGAGTGAGAGGAAGCTTTTGTTCTGATTAACAATTGTCGCATTATTTCGAGTTATACCCTTCGCGTATGCATTGATATCGAATATGTGAAGTGTATGATAAAATAGTTAACTGTTAATTATTTACAAGTACAATAAAATTATGTCTCTATTGCTTTCAGTTATTCAATAGAATCTTTCATGTTTTAAAATACGATATGTTAAATATTTCTATTTTTGTCCTCGTTACTTAACAACTGGCAATTTCCGTTTCCGGCATCGGTGGCATTTCAAAGTTATTTAAATTATTACATCGCGTATGAATAATATTTAAAAACGAGTTGAAATACCTATATCGTGTTGCAGATTAATAAATAATGATTAAATTCTTATACTCTCCTTATTACTTCTCACGGAAAAATCGCATAACAGTAAGAGCTATGCGGCTCTCGACAACAATATGAAATATGACGATAAGACGATGTGTATAAGCAATTCTATATCGAAACATTTGGCTGTGACCGAACCTTTTATACCTAACCGGAAAAACAAAGCTTTCATGCAAAAAATGCAAAAAGCAAAGATGTTCTCAACTCATTATGCACTGAGGGCATATGTTTTTATCGATTTGGCCCATTTTCAATATAAACCTGCATGCGACAATTCCCAGTGTTTTTGACAAATTTCTTAAGTTTAGTTTCACTTTTGCGATCCGGAGAACGTTTACAACAGCAATCAACAGACGGACGGACACATGGACTGACAAACACTTCAATGGATATGACACCTTCGGTACTTCGGTGGTGGGTATAAAAAAGAAAATTGCAGACAAGTAAACAAAATAATAATAAAATTAGAGCTGATGAGTTTTAGTCTAATCTAATCCAAACTTTTCCTGCTTATTTCTTATTTATTGCTCCTCGCTTTCCACTTAGCCCCATATATATATCCATTAATTGAAAGTGCTCAGCGCGTTCTTTCCTACCCACCCGTTTAAGAGTCACATCAAGAGACGTTTTAATCCCCGCTGATGGTTTTTTCTTGTAGAATATCATTTTGTTAATATTCAAGAATATCTTTTTGAAATACGAGTATGGGCTTCTTATTACTTCCGTACAGTTAGATTCTAGTTTTTCTTACCTCACCTTACTTGGCAAAAAATCATGCGTTTTGTACTCTAGCACTTGTAATGCTTAGGGCATCTTAAGTTTGAAGTGGAAACTCTTAAGAGTTTTTTTTATACCGATCGATTCAGACTGACATTTTGAAACGTCCTAACCTTGTCTATCCGTCTGTCCGCGTGATGTGTTGTGCCCCAAAGACAAACGCTATCGAAATTGATTCGGAACATGGTTTACATACAACGTCAAATGCGCGCCGTGGCTCACTGTAGTGTTTTTACTTGTTTTTACATAAAAGTAACAACTTAAGGCTGATCAGGGCCACTGGATTGGAACAGCTATGAATTTTTAAATTTATCTGCCAGTAAAGCAAAAAAGAAAAAAAATATAATCGATTTAATTTATTTCGAATAATCCTGACCATCTATTTTGTTACATATAAATATATTAATATTATAATATATATATATATATAAATATAATAATATATAAATATTATAATAAGCTTCGGTCGCTTTGTTGTGAGAGCCCTAGATGAATCACGTTCATTTTCAAGCTTAAGCGATTAACTGAAACTATAGGGTACCTAAGTGAATCGAAGGGATGATGATCCATTAAACAAAGTATCTGTTAAACGAGCACAGGATTTGTGCAAAATGTGAAGATAATACTCATGAGTGTCGTGACAAAGATTAATTCATTTCAAATTTCATAGATATATTTCGTAGATATATTGCATACGAATGTCCTCATTGGCCAGAAGACACAGAAGCTCATTTGCAAAGTAAGTAAGTAAGTCGTGCATTACTGATAGCAGTAATGTTAACACATTATTCGGTAACCTGCTATCAGATAGTAGAGGACAGTTCCGAATTGATGAAACTTTGAAAATAGCCCTAATTAAGCAGCTGGGATCTTTACAATTAGCGCCGGACTTTCCCAAGTTGTCTATGCCTAGCATCAATCGCAAAGCGAGTGTAGTTTGGCTAAATTCCCCTTAGTAGATATGTTAGTAAATAATTAAGTTCCTCCTGTGGACATCAGAAATTATGATGTATAATAGAGCACGAACTATTTTTAACTAACGAGCAACGAATCAATTTTTCTTAGTTCTCTTTGAAATTTGTTTTTTAAATTACCTCCGTCGGCGTATGTTTCACAGCCATAACCATCTTGATAGCCTAGATTCCAGGTACCCTCGTAGCGTGCTGTTGACACGGTGCTCTCACGCACACCATAGCGACCCTTATGGCCATCCTTCGACCATTCGCCACGATATATTTGACGTCCTATCTGTTCAACACCCAAACCATGACGACGCCCGTTCTGCCACTGGCCCTCGTAATGAGAACCGCTACGCAAGCAATGCTCTTTAAGCAAAGATTTCATTAGTCTTTAATTGCTTACTTACCTTGGCCATATATATGACCCGGAGACTTCAAAACCGTAATTCCAAGCCCCCGCATAAGCACCCTGATGTTTAGGACCTGTGCATACACCGTGACCATGTGCTTTGCCCTCATCCCAGCCGCCGCAATAAGTGCCGCCGTCTTCAAAATCAAATCTACCACCGCTTACATGAGATCTCTTACCCCCTGCTGCCGCACCGCCACCGCCGCCACCACCGCTGCCACCAATTTGAGGATTTGAAGCTCCTTCACCGGTACCTATCGTACCGTTTTGTTGAAATAGCTGTTGCTGCTGCTCAGCTTGATGCTGCATGGCTTAAGCAGCCTTTTAATTTGCAATCGCTTTTCGGATACTTTTCAATTTTTTAAATTTTTTTTCTGCCTTCTATTATTATTGCTATTATCTATATGCGCTGTCAGCTAGTTTATCACAACTCAAACTGATCCGTTTGTTAAACTTTTATTTTTTCGGTTTTCGATAGATTCTCGTCGGTTTATACAAAATTGTTATTGTTTTCATTTCTCGTTAGTATGAAGCATTTCAACTGGATGTGCCTTTGCGTTCGCGCGCGCGTGTGTGTGTATGTGTGTGTGTGTGCGTGTGCGTGTGTGTGTGTGTTTTTTTTTTTGGGGTATATATGATATTAGGCGAGCACCGGGATGTTTGTTTTCACTTGTCTGCGATTTCTGATTTCCTTTTTATTTATTGGTCGATTTTTGTTTTTTATTAAAGCTGTGGTAAAATTTGTTTTATGTTATTCTGTATGAATTTATGCGCACGTAAAACTTTTTTCTGTCTTTATTATAAACATACATACATAGCTAGTTTTATTTTCGTTTTTTTTTTTATTTTTCAAGTTTTCATTGAAACTCGAAAGCGTTGATATTGCGCGCACACACACACACACGTACGAAACCACAAATAGCACTGACTATTATTTTGCTTCGCTGTTGCTGTTATTGTTCATTATTTCTATAAATTGCCGATTGGAACTATGAGACAGAGATAAAGACAAGAGGAATTATATGTGATAGATACATACATAGATAAAATTATTAAATAAACTAATAAAGGAGGACTCAGGCAAATCCTTAGAATATATAAGACTTGCGCTCTACTTCTACAGAAGAACTTGCATAAAAAAGTGTGTGTATGCATGGATCTACAATTAATAGTAATATCCCTTGGTCAATTGCTTTCGCAACAGGTCAATATGCGAGTTCCTGCGGTGGTCGGTCAAGAAAACGTTTTTCGAAAGCTGAATGTAATCATCCCGTTCGACGCAGCACTGGTCCAAAATTGATTCTACATAAAAGGTTGGCAGTCGTGATTGTCACCGATCCGGTTTGTCATGCAAATTGTAACGAATATTAGTGTAAAGAGGTCTACTTCATAGATCAAGTGGTTTGAAGAAAATATATAAAACTCAATATGTCAAGCTTTACGTAAGTTTCGAACAGAATGCTTGGCTCGTGTGAGGGCTATTAAACTCACTCCTCATCGAATATATATTTTTGTTGTTTATTTATTTATTTAATTACAAAAGATATTCAATTGCAATAAAATAATAACCGAATTAAGTGGACTCTTAATGATAGAACGTATGCCACACAATAGGACTTCGCTTCTATAAGGTAGAGAAAATAAAGCAAAAATAAAAAGAACAAAATCCATGTGTAAATAAACAAATAAGAGGAAAAAGAGGAAAGCATGTGTAGCACAGAGGCACGTGTAGCACAGAGGCACACTTGCACTTGCACTTGCACAGAGGAACTTTTGTATATGCCCGAGTTGAGAGTGACCCCCTAAAACGATGCAAATTCGGAAAAGCTTGGCAAACGATAGTAACGAACGCATTTAGTTTAATTTGCGAATACACAAGAGTTGGATGTTAATGAGAGTTGATATGATAGCATTTGATAGTGAGATTAAATTATCAATAATATTTAGATTGTCAATATTTAATCATTTATTAACTTAAATAAGAAAAGAATGCCTAGGATAAAACTACTCTCTCTTGTTTAGCAAAGGGATTAAAGATAGCGTTAAAGACAATGGAGGATTCAAATGCCAATTCCTAAAAGCAAAGATCAAGAATTATTTCTTGGTTACGTCAAACAGGCCCCGTTCACTGTCTTTTCTTATCGAAGATCTATTTGTCGCAGAAATGAAGAAAGAAATCATAACTTCCGCTCAAACTTTTCCAAATGAATTTCAAAGGCATGCATAGTGAAAGCTATGAAAAAGACCCACAAGAAATCAGATTTACAAAACGGTAATGACACTGATTCCTACACGTCCAGACTCTCGAATTTTTCGCGTCTATATTTACCGAGATAGTTAAAATATTCGCAGCCGCAATTCTCCTGACCGGTCTTTCTATAACTCAAATTCTTATACACATCCATGAATCCATAAGGATTACATAATTTATCCTAAGGGTAGACATTGTTTTATTAAACGATTTACAAAAATACCGAATTCTATTGAAAAACATATTATTAAGTTAACTAAAAAAATGTGAAAATGTTTGAGTAATGGAAGCAAAAATTTTTCATATAAAAAATTCAACAACAATAAAGTACAAAAGTGCTTGGGACATGAGGAACATAACACAATTAAAATATGGACGCAAGTTTTGGCTGAGATATTCATCAGTTTTGATTCTTTTGTGTTTTGAAATTAATTAGTAACTTTGTTGAAAGCTATGGTGTGGTGAGTATACATATGATCTCACTGTATAGTTGAAAAAAAGAAAATTATTCATAAGTTTTTAAAAAGAAAAAAAGGCAATTGAAATAGCTACACACACAGACACACACACATACATTGCTATTATGTTCAATGAAAATACTTTTTTAAAAACGTTTTAAAGTGTCATTAAATTAATGAGAACAAATCATATTTACTAAAATAGTTGTCGAAGACATTGTTCGCGACAGCGCAAGAGACCGAAGAGAGAAATAAGTAAAGAATTTCTCTCGGGCCTATTAAGTACATTCGGAAGAAGGCCTCTAGGCGGATAAGATGCAAATTCGGCCTAGGTGCGTTTTTGTTCAGCCTTCAACGGTTTAGGAGTACAATTTAAAGTACGCCCGCGAACAATCCACTAGATATGCTGGGGACAATCGAATGGCATTTATAGCTTTTTTCTAACATGAAGAAGAATAGATGACAAAGCGGACAGTTTTCAATATTTATCGATGTGAATAAGTAAGAACAGTATAGTCGACTAAGTCCGACTACTCAATACCCTGCACTAATTCGCCTAATACAATTCTTACTTTTCGCGATAAAATAAATAAAATTGGAGCCTTTATATGCGAGAAAGTTCAAAACGTGGACCGACGTCGTCTCAGTTCAGCAACATTAATCTCCTTGTCAAAGCAGTTATTATTATGCACAAATTTTCGCAAAAAAGTACTAAAACTTAGACTTTGTTGCTAGACAAACGTTTACTTTTAACGAATATCCTTACACGACCTGCTGTCCGAAATGTAGACCAATGTAGTGTAAAATATAATTCAATTGATTTTTCTGTCAAGTTACTCTTATGGACTAATACCTACCATAAAATATTACAAATACTAAGTTTTCGGCAGAGACCTTACACGGCGTATGGTATATAAAATGGATGTATATGATCTAAAATTTCGTAAAATTAATTTTCATGTTAAACTACTATTCTATGCCAAACCACAATTTGAAAAATTAAAAATTGGTACGCTTTCCCTTAAAAAGACTTACTTTTCGTGGGATATTTGTCGAGAAGTTCGAAAACATATTTGGATTACCGAAGATCTGTTTTCTAGACACCGTCCCTATAAGGCTTCTCATGAAAAGTAAGCCTTTGCTTGAAAAAAATGTCCATGTTTTACAATAAAACTTGGTTTACACATGAACATCACTCCATATAAAGTCCCCCATCAAAAGGAACCTTTATATTGCAACGCGAAACCAAGACGAATGGAATATACTAAGTACATTGGCCTTGGGTATTTTATGTTCGACCTTGCACACCCATAATAGTTTCATTTGTCTGATAAAAGCTTTTGTTTTAACAAAATTTTCGTTGAATATGGTGTCATTTGTATCCACGACCGCGAGTGCTTGAAATTTTCTGGCTTTTGTCTCAGGGCAAATATAATTTTCTAAATTGCTGAAATAGGCCAGAGAAGATCTTTTAAAATCATCCACATACGTCTGTCGACGTCCTTCGCCTTTGTCCGTCTCTTGCAGACAAGTCCACGATTACGTATCTGCAAACTTTGTTTATAGAAAGGAATTTTTGTTGTAATTTTCTTTATTCTTGTTGTTAAGCTACTTCAAGTAGTCAGAACTGTACAGCAACGAACGAAATGAACCAAATTTTCCAAATATTTATAAAGCAATGCAGTACGTGTTCGAAACTATTTAAAATGTACACTTTCTTGAGCGGTATGAACGCCGAAACCAGTTTGACCATCTTTGTCTGGCTGTTACCATTATCTTGTTATGCTGTTGTAAGAGGTCATTAAATCGATTCGGAGATCGCCTTTCCTACCGTAATTTTCCCATTTCTTCTTATTATTATTGTTACTATGATTGACTTAGACTAAAGAAATAAATAAATTAGTATGGGTAGTAGCAACTAATACGATTGGGTCACTTTTTCTTAGAACTTAGCTGAATTTTATATTTTTTCTTAATATAATTCTGCTAATCTTGAAAACCATATCCCTCCAATTGCCAAAGTCTATGAAATGAATTTAAATCGTACACGATGTACGATTTATACGGCATGCTACGATAAGTCATACGAGACGATGTGCTGCGCATGTGCAATGAATGAATCTTGACCATATTTCATAGTCAGTCAGGACACATATAATTTATTAAGGAATTCGGCTTGATTCGATCTCTTATTTATTTACGCGTTTATATCGTACAACACCTGCGGTACTAGGGCATATTAAGTTCGTGCCGATGGGTTATCTATCTGTCTGTCTATCCGCCCGTCTTCTTTTCCTAAGGACGAACGCTATTGAAAATGATTCGGATCGGATCACTTTTTCTATCACTTCCCCTGTAACTTCTTATTTTAAAAGTGTAAGGTGGTATAGGGTTTATAGCGGTGGTTCGCTGTGGGGTCCACTAAAGTGTTTTTACTTATTTTAACTTGTGTCTTGATTCAATTTAATGCATAATTCTATCCTCTGCAACAATTTTAAGAGCTTTGAAAATATCAACAAAAAGAGTGCAAACTAAACAACTATCAAGTCCGGCAATCTCTCATTTAGCTAATAAACATATAAATCCCTTGCAAACAATGCGGAAAAGTTAGTACACTAGTGCACAGACTGATGGTGATGGTATAAACCAAGTTGTGCTGGGCACAGCAGGCAAACAATCAATCTCTTTAAATATTAGTCGCTACCGTCGGTACGGTTCGCAGAGTTGAATTCAGGATGACTGTTATATGCATGCAATTTTTGCAAACTGAGTATCTCAAGTTCACTCACTCGTTGGATCTAACAATACATCATATATTCCGTCATTTTGCGGTCGTTACATGGCTGGTTGATGGTTGCATTTCATCTATGGGTTTTTTTTTTTGTTTTTGTTAATTAATGCAAATACTGCTTGTAATGGTAGTAAAAAACGACAAATATAATGTAAAAAAATACGAACGAAACGAAAAACAATGAAAGCATAAAATATTTCATCTTCTTTTGGTCGTATGTAATTAATTGGAATTCAAATCACTAACAACTTTATGAACGACTGTTTGGATGACTGTTTACAGCGCTATCTCATATCGCACATTTAATTATGTTCATTCTTAAATTTCTTCTATGCGCAGGTGGCTGTGATAAATACACCTTTACAAGCATACATAATGCACACATTTAAGATTCACGATTAATTTTTATTTTTATTTGTATTTTGCTTTTTTTTTTTTTCTTGTTTTTTCTTATTTTTTTTTTTTTATTTTTGTAAATCCTATTTAAATTTTATTTGTCTTAATTTTTGCAAAAATATTAAATTTTAAAACATTTTTTAATCGTGTACACACAGCCAATGGATGTGACGATCAATACACACAATCATATGATGTATATATACGTAACTATATGTATAGCACGTTTATATTATGAAATGCAGCGTTAGTTGTTTCTATCTTCTATCATGTACATCGCATGTGTATTTTTAAACCCACCACCACCTCAGAACGGAGAATATTAACTTATTCATATTCACTTCTCATTTCGCCTGTAACTATCTATCTATCTGTCTATCTATCTATCTATCTATCTATCTATCTATCTAACTTATCGCCATCTCTCCCAAAAGAGATGATAAAAAAAATGCTTAAATTTTGAGGTCATGTAATGAAATAAACTTCACAAACCGATACTAGCAATAGAAAACAAAACAAGGGAATCAAAATGAAATGTAATTCACTTTAAACACATTCTACGTTAAACGTAAGCAATTCTCAGACTACAGTCTATCGTTTGCTTTGGCTTTTCGTGAGTATTAAAAATGTTTTACAAATTTTTAGTTTTCAGTGCAAACGTCGTTGGAGGAGATCTGCTGTAGGTCTAAGATTCGGTTTGATTCGCATATGGTCCATTGAATTGTTTAATATTAAAGCAGTTTTCTGGCGATTCTCTTCAAATGATCTTTCAATTGCTTTTCTTGTTTTTTTCCTTTCTTTTTGTAAATCTTTTCGTTATTAATAGAAAATCACACAGTGAAAAATATACATGTGTAGCTAAATATTTGTATAGTGACGTTGAAAACATTTTTAAAATAAGCAAAGAAAAACTATAGTTAGCTTAAGACGAAGCTTCAGTGCCCATTACAACAATGATCAGATATGATAAGTTATGAATATCTATGAAAAGCGTCTCAGTCGACCTCCGTCCGTCACATTATTGCCTCAGCTCAGTCAGGGAAGATTAACGGCCAACGGATGAGGCAGAAACTCGCTTCTAGTACCTGGGACAAGAACGCAAGAGAGACCCTAAACATACATATATCCTTAATTCGCTTGACCTCATGAGTCCGTTTAGATTTACATGCCATCCGTCTAAGACTTTTATGTATCTTTAGGTGTGTTTTACGAGCTTAAAAATTCTCGTCATATGCAGGTAAACAAAATTTCAATAAGCTATCAGCTACAGGCGCCGATACGAATATTAACTATAATATTTTTTAAAACTGCCCATAAGATCGCTATGAAAACAGTTTGAATAGCCCTTCAAGTATCTTTCATTCGCCAAAAGACTGCTCAAAGTACAGCATTCAAGATCTTTCTAGGAGAGAATATATCTTTCTTACGGCAATTCAAAGATGAAACCGCAGTAATCTCAAGGACGGCTAACTTTCCTCCAAAGACCCTTCAGCTTCTGTAAAGAACTTATCGTTTGTTCCGAGCTTCTTTCTTGCAGCGCCCTTTTGAATTTGCGAACAAAAAGTCGTTCCTGACTGCCAGGTCTCCCAAACACTATCGCTGGGGCAGTTCTTTGAACTTCATTATAACCATCTATAAATGGCATGGTGCGGCGAATTATATTGACCAAAGACCACTTTTCGGTTCGCCATATGGGACGGTTTTTTTCGCAATCTCTTTCTTCAATCCCACCAAACGTGTCATTCGGCAACCGCAAAACCGGATCAGCGTTCATTGGCAGACCATACTTGGTCGTGCTTATAGAGAGAACACAGCCGGCACATGCACCCATTAGGCTTAGGATACTCTGTGTCACTCCTCTGCTATCTGTCCACACTTATTTTTGATCATTACCCCATGTTACCCACGTCACGCGTTCAGGAGACACACTCTAGCACTTTGGTTATACAAAAGCATGTAAGAATATGTATATAATGCTAGCTATTCGCCTGTCTTTCTTTTTCAAGGTAGTCAGCCCCAAACTGCGGCGGCCAAAATCTTGTTGCCCGAATTTTATGTGTTTAGTCGATTCGCTTGACTTTCGTCAGTGACTTTCCGTTCAGCGGGCTATCGATTTGATTCAGGGCCGTAGTGTTTTTATCCCGTACAATTAATTCATGTCGTACAATTAATTCGGGTAATTGGGAAATTGTTGTTATCGAGAGAAAACACCTTACAAGACAAGGCTGAGTTTGGACCGCACTTCTTCCCATCAAAATTTAATATTTACTCAATACATGAAAATCGATTAATTTTGCAAATAACCAAAGTAACGTGACTAAGTCTGCTGCAAGGCGAAGCCAACGAATCGAAATGAAATCAAATTTGGACAGGCGTCGTTTGAGGAGTAGCACTTACTAAAAATAATAAGGAAGTTTTTTAAAGACCACATCCATGTATCAGCCCCGAGAATCATTGACCAATGTGATCATATATGATCACTCAGTACTGTCCATAACTCAATTATTTGTATTTTAAAAAGCCGCCTTTTTTTTATCAATTTTCTGAATCCCTGCTTACAAATGATCAATCCCCCCTCTATCATCAGAAATAAGGGAATTATTCAAATATATATCTATTGTCGATCCGAAAATTAAAAGAACCAACAATTGCTATCGCGTGAAATCTATGTATTCTTTGCAAGTAAAATTTTTATATCCATTTATCTAAATAAAGTACGACTGACTGGCTGATAGAGTTTTAGCTTATCTAGCATTCATTTCTCCCGCATCGATCATAGGAGAGAATTTTTACACTAACTATCAAGAAATTGCTCTGAAGCCGAGTACAACTTTTTGCATCTTATATTAAACGCATGTGACGCCTTTTTTTCGACTTATCAAGCGAAATGACCAGCTTAATACATGTTCTAATATGGAGTACAAAAGTAGAAAATGACTGCGATTTTAATAAAAGCTTCTGAGTGCTTAGTAAGTTCACAATATATTTACATATGTAGGAAATAGAAAAAAGTGGATTTATTTTACATATTAAGTAAGTGAAAGCATTTAAAAATTGATTTATCGATTGAGAATGAATGCAAGGGCGCGAAAGCAATGCTCCCTACGGTTTACAGGTTTAATTTTACTTTAATCTCATGGCATTTTTTTTTATTTTAATTCTCTTAGCAAACAATATTTAGGTCATAAATCCCTTTTATGCGTAACTGCTGCATCTTTTTACTCGTCTAACTTTGGGGTGATGGTTTTAAAAATACTGTATGAGAAAGAATACTTGCTTTCTTAATTTCTGAATATCTCTGCGAGCACATGAAAAGAGTAACGCGCGCACACGCACATACAATACTCATACATTTAGTGTGTGTGTGTGGTGTGTGTGTGTGTATGTGTGTGTGTGTATGTTTGTGTGCATGTATACATATATACGAAAGATATACGTACAAATATTTTTGTGGGTCTCCGTTTAAAATCACCATTCGTGCCAATATTTGTGCACACATACATATAAACAATTCTTTTTTTTTTTCTTGTTATTTTTTTTTTATTTTTTTTTTTTTTTTCTTCAACAGTAAATTATGTCACTCACTGGGCCAAGAAAAGTAAGAGTTTTGAAACTTTTTACACACATTTCAAACATCAATGGTTTGACGCGAGTTTGGCCTAACGTTAAGTGTTTGTCCTGACTGTTTCGCCCATTATTATTAAACGTTACAACAAACATATTACATATCAAACACAATAAATGGCTTTTTTCATTCGGTTCAAAATCCGCTGCACAGTGTCGTCGACAAAAATCGAATTCATTTCAAGCATCTTGCTGTAGTATTTTTAGCTCTGGTTTCTTTTTCAAATACGATACACTCAAGTTCTTTGAAATGTTTTAAGGCATTATTTATAGGTTCACTTGCCTATAAACACAGGAATTTTGAATATTATCACAAGTCAATACCGTTACAATACGAGCCATATGCTTATAAATTTTATGCTTAATTTTTTTTTTTTGTTTTTTTTTAAGCTATTAACTTTCTTTTTTATTTAAGTTTAAAGCAACAAAGCATTTTTCAATCACTTGAACGCGAACATAAGCATACTCATATTTCAATTTTTAATGTAAAAAATTCTTTTCATTTTTCATTATTCGTTTTCCTTGCATATCTTTCTCATTTTTCTCGCTTTTTACGCGTATTCTAATCTATTGGAATAGGCCGACAGCTGGTATAAGGTGTTTGCTTTAAGACTTTACGTCTAATGGCCCCAAAAAGTAATAACATCTACATATGAGTGTATGTAGTATTTACATACAATTTGTACCGCACCAATAACGTATACGAATACGAACGGACGATGGGAGAAACGGAACCGAACGAACTCTGAACAATAAATACTGCGTTAGCTTAATTATTTATCTTTAGTTTAGTCGTTTAATTGTTATTGCTATTGTATCCACAATATCTACAACATATGTATAAAAGCAAATACATATACACACGCACACATACGCATTTACACACACCGAAAAATCGACTCAACACCCTGAGCAGAAGAAAATTCATTTCAACTTACCCACCGACGTACAAAAAACAACAACCGTTTGATAGACGTTCATAATTCAAAAAGAAAACCTATGCCGAGAGAGTGTTTCCGTGTGCACGACTGAAATGAATTTTCGAATGTGTCTTTACAAATACGCTAAACGCCACAAATGAACGCTTCGTATCACTCATTTAGATATTGTTATATTGTTGTTGTTGTTGTTGGGCCTCTCTCAACGTATTTTTGTAAAAGAAAACAGCTGATCAACAGCAAACGATTTCATCGGTATTCAGCTATATTCAGCTAAAGTGGTTGTCTTCATATTGCTATTCTTTTCACGATTATTACGTAGATCGACAAATATTCTCATGCGTTCATATTTTATTAATGAAAATAGATAGTTCAAATAAAGAAATATAAAAATTGTTTCAATTAAACAAAAAGTTTATAAATTTCAAATACATGCTCAAACATATATACACATACGTATACACGTACTCTCACGTATATAACATGTATAGATGGGGATGTAAAGTCTACGGATATCCGCAAACCATATGCATGTATTGAACATAGAAGCTTCGTCAAATTATAAAAAAGAATATTTCATAGCCGACTATTAAGACATCGAAGAAATCTTCAAGCATCCCCAAGTTCATAATAATACTCTGGTTGTCTTCTTCTTGCAATTAACGACGAGAATATAGAGCAACAAGTAAACACACTACTCACTTATTAGAGTAAGCTTTGAATGTATTACGTCTACGATGTACAAGTTACACAAGACGCATATATTAGAGCAAGCTTTGAATGTCTTACGTGTACGATGTATATGTTATATGTTTTCAATAAAGGAAAGTAATTTTGCAATATATTGACATAGGTGATCCAAATTTGAAGCAGTAAAGTAAAGTTTATGCGAAATTTTCAATTACGGACAACACACTATTGAAGGCTAGAGCTTTTTGCTGCATAAATGCTTAGTTATCATGAATATCTTATATGGGGTGGCGTCCAAAAAATAGATGTACTTGTTTCAAGCTTGGCCCAATTGATTGCTATGTCAAATTAATTATGGACCTATTTATAGACCTATTTTCATTAAGGCATAGACATTCTTAACATGTGAACGTTTAAATTTCGTGGGAGCTGCAAAGTTTCACGACTTCTTCAATCTAAAGTCTTATATGGAGAGTGGCGGAAAAATGATTCGATCCAATTCCTTTCTCTCTGCACTGAATCGTGTCAAAAATATCAACGAGAATACATGAGTAGACATCAGACGGACAGACAAACTTAGAGCGATTCAAGAAATGTCTAGTAAAAGTGATTTTATCTCAAGTACTTCCGTGTGATATATACATTTGCATAAACTTGAAATAACTGGTATCACAGGTGATACAGGTGTTAAGAAAATTATAATCATTTTAAGGTCAACCCAAGAGTTTTTATTTTTTCTTATCGAATTTTCTAATTTTCTCTAAAATAACGTTCTAAACAGCAAAGCATATTTCCGATAAGTTCAAGTTTAGTTATTACCAAAAGATTGCCTTTTCTTCTTTGTATTCAAATCAATCAACCATCAATCACATTAAAAGCAAAAAATCCTTCTTCTACTACTTCTTTAGCTATAAATCATGTAGATTAAATTAATTTTTTTTCTGTAGATTGAAATTTTCAATTTTGTTTTTTTAATAATCAATTCAGGGGATGTTGTTGATAGTCGGAAAGAAGTAGGAAGAGAGAAATAGGTCGTGGCCGCAGCCTGGAAGGTACCTGCCCTAGGTGCAATGCCTTTGCCCGCCGGCCACTCACTATGATTAAAACCATACATCAATCATAATTAAAGCATGATCTGCTGCACTGAAGTATGTAGACTTTATGGTCACGCTTCTTAACTATTGGGCTACGCGGGAATTGAAGATGAATGGCAGACGCAACAGTCGTCCAATCCAATCCACTTTCGCTAAGATCCGTTCTTTTTCCAAATATTTTGAAAACTTGCGCACAAATTGAAAATAGTTTGCGGATATAAGAAAAGCAGACAGAAAGGTTTGAATCAACTGAAGAAATGTTTCTTTAAAATTTTGGTAAATTCTTGGCGATCCTGGGTGTTGAATGCCTCCTCACTATGTTACAATACTATCCCTACCATAAGTGGCATTGGATATAGAACTAAGAGCAAAGTTTTGTTTTCAAGGACTTCTTTGATTTGCTCAATAGAGCTAACCAAATATACAAAATAAAATTTCAATGTGTTGATGGATCCTTAAGAACTCTTCTTCAATTTGCAATTGCGAATTAAATCCTACAATGAAAGATATGCTTGGTCTTTTCCAATATTCAAGGGCTGGTATTGTGAGCGTCTAACCCTATCGTCATTTTGAAAGTACCTGTAGAGTGTAATGTCAATATGCATCTGACTTACCTTTTGTAAAGAATAGAACCAATCATCTGAGTTGCTAATGCGCATCATCTTTTAGTCCTGAATTTATTTCTTTAGTCTAAATATATATTTATTCATTTGCAACACAAGATTGGGATTAACTTAAACAAAAAGTAAAAGTGATATCAAGACTTGGCAATTTTCAATAACATGACCAATTAATTAACTTACGTTTCGCAGAGTCAATTTAGTGCGGAACGGAGAATAAGTGATAATTTTTATTAAAATGTTTGCAGAGAACTTTTACGGGCGAATAAAGTTCGCAATTAGCTCTATACCGCGATACACATAAGAGAAAGGAGTGCCTAGGCACTTTACCCGAGACATTAAAGCCAACTGGGAATGATGAATCAACTTCACCATTAACACGATACTTACAGCAAGAGCCAGCTTTCTCTTCTCTGACCTGATTGAAAGGAGTCGACTCGCACAAGGGGTAAGTGTTCTATGCTGCGTTCTAATAATAATAGATACTCCGGAACAATTAAATTGATAAAAAGAAATCGGTCGAGCAACGTCTTTGCAATAAGGCCAAGATACAAAGAGCAGGTTAAAAATCCTTTCTCAAGATAAGGATGTCTTTCGATCTCTAATTTTTAGAAACTGCACATAGTACAGTGAAGCTACGTGTGCCCCAAAAATGGTTAAATGGGAATCTGGGGAAATGTTTGGAAAACAACAATGACATAGATGATTGTAGTATCAAATCTCCAGCTGACAGATTCCAGAACTTATTGCAAGTACTCTGGCCTGAATGCAAACGTTTCGCTAATGTTTAGTATTAATCTGCTTGCAAGCATGTTCTGCTATCTTATCGGTTAATTAGCTCTCGACGAAAACTTTCTAAAGCCATTAGTGTTGTCCAAGAACACAAGCTAAAACGGTCAGGTCAATCAGCAAGCTTGGAAGAAAACAGTGCCAAGCCTTAGTATACTATTCTTAGGCTACTATCTAACGTGATAAGCTCGATTAAATTAATTTACGATTCGTAAAAGTGATAGCAAGACAAATGTCCACAAACTGAGCACTTGATGGATTAAAAAAAGGAAAAGAGAATTCTTATTGTTTACATGACATATAATTGAAGCATATCCAAAAAGTATTGTTTTTCATTTATTTATGAATGTAATTTATTTTTGTGTTTATTGTCTCTCAAAACCCTCCACTAAATTAAACTTAATAAATTATTCCATATTTATGTATGTGATGTCGTGCGTTTTAAAACAACATATTTATGTGTGTATATATACACATATATACAATTGTGTAGACAAAGATACGATAATGATAATGACAAGTGAGACGCTTTGGTCGTACATATGTCAAATCTCTTGGATAGAATTCAGAAAGGCGCTATGATTGCGTACTCCACATAAAGAGAGAGCTAGTTGCCTGCTATTTCCTAAGTTAACTTGGCTGACCTACATAATGCTGCTGTGCAAACAAAAACAAAAGCCAAAGAACTTTGAATATGAATTGCATTCACACACATAAAAATATGCGTTGTTTGAATTCAAAATTTAATTTAAGGGATATACATCTTCACTAACCACCATAGATACGAGCTATCGATTTTTTTCTTTTCTGCAAGTGCAACGTAAGTGTCATCTTTAAAGTTTTCTAATCTTTCTGCTAAAAGGAAGGGTTAATTTTTTGTTATGCAGAAACTTTCTGCTTTTTAGATTGTTTACAAAGGCAACCACAACAACGTTGTTATCTAGAAATTATTAGATGACTGGGATAGTTGAGCATTTTATACAAAATTAAATTTTGAATTCACCAAACCAGGGCGAGGATATAATAGTTGACTTAACTAACTGATCTAATAAATGCAAATAGGTTTAGTTACTATAACCTTACGTTTCTCGTGCAAGATCAACCGATACCGGTAACATATATAGCGAAACAATGTACTAAGCAATATTTCCTCTTCCAGCACTTCTCAATAGCGTACGCTATCGTACGATATAAAATTCCATGCCGACCCTGTTTTTACTTGTTAACGCAATCGACAGACAAATGCAAAGACAAAGGCAGTGAAACTGGGGAATGAAAGGTAACGAAATGTTTAATAATTTAATTTGACAATCAGTATAATTAAAATTAACTTTTTAAAGAAATTTCTTACTTTATACCTTTATGGTCGCAACGGCTAACAACTAATCTATATAAAGAAATAACGGATTTCTCTTTCTTAAACCTAGTTGTCTTTCTTAAACTGAATCCTTGAAGCTCTTTGATTTGTAGTCTTGAAGGACTTGTAACTTATTAGTCCACATTTCTTAATTTTTCAATAACTTTTTATGGAAATTATCTAATTAGAGAAATTTTTTTCCATTGACACAAATTAAATCTGTTAGATTTTGTTCTCATTCGTTCATATTAGCTCCTTTATCCACACTTGGGATTATTCTTTACTATATACTTTCACTTTACTAATGTTCGTTTTTGTTCTTGTCTTGTCCGTCGTCATGTGTTAATCTATCCATTCTCTGTTCTCCGTCTTTTCTTATATACTATTTTGCCTTTATCCGGGTACCCCTCTCTCAATACATAAGCCTAGCTTTCCATATGTTCATACGTTCATGCTACCGTGTTTGGCTAAAACAAGGACTCCGCTTTGGTGGTGACAAAATATTAAATATTCTGCACGCGTTCGCATTGACTAGCAAAATAGGGATGCATTTATGAAAACAAAGCAAAATTATGTAGTTAGTATATCAAGCACCGTACGATTTTAAAGTTGCTGTTTCCATTTTTATTAAAATATAAAAAAAATTAAATAAAAATGTTACTCGAGAGCAAACAAGACACTCCCCACACATTCACTTTGAACCTAAATATACTTTATATTAAATAAAGGATGCAACCAAAACCTAAATTAAAGTAAAGTACACACTGCCCGCTTTGGAAAAACACGTAATGCTATAGTCAATTAATAATACAACGGAAATAACCAAAATCGCTCGTTTCGGGTAACGATGTTTCGCCTATTTTCAGCAAGTATAAAATGATGCCGATTGATAGGAATGACATCATTTGCATGCAAACTTACAGTCTGAAAGGTTGTTTATAGACTACGGTACTATTCAGGGCAAGAAAATTGATACCGTACCGGAAGCAGCGTCTCAAGTAGCTGCACTAATTGAAACTAAGCAGAACGACGTTTAAATTCGTTGCTGTTCAACGTGTATACCAGCAATATCGAAAGATCATTGACTATACTCGGCGACGAAGAGGCGACCGAAAACGTGTTACAACACGGCGTGATGACCGTTCACTTGTCACAACATCACTGCGAAATGGTCGGTTGATTGCAGTTCAACTTAGACAACAGTTCCAGGAATTTAGCCGAAGGACCAACATTTTGCCAAATTGAACCCATCCCACCGACAAGTATGCCTTCGGTACGCTCAAGAACATAAGAATTGGTCTATAGATCAATGAAAGGTAGTAGTTTTCTCTGATAAATGCGGGATGTGTCGACAGGCAAGAGAGAGTCTACCGAAGACGCGGTGAGCGTTTCATACAATGCTGCATCTCTGAATATGTCTCGTATGGCGCCAGTTCGTGCACGTTTTGGGTGAGGCTTGTCACTGGAAGCAAAAGCGGAACTTATGTTCAACACAGGGTCCAACACCGACTGTCAATCAAAAATATTGGCTTTCCAATGCTACGTCGAAGAAATTCTGGGGGAACATGTGGTGATATTTTCGGGGCTTATCAAGAAAATTCCATTTTCATCCATAAGAGCGCCAGACCAAATACGGCGTTGCTCTACTGCTTCAGTAGTTTGATATGCCGGTTTTGCTCGAATCACAGATCTCAGCTCCATTGAGGATATATGGAACGAACTGAAAAAATAGTGCGAGCCAGAAAGCTTACGAACGTATGAGCACCGAAACGCTTCGAACTGCAGCGTAGGACAAATGGGATAAGATACTGCAGGATTTCGTAGAAAAGTTTATTTATTCGATGAAAAATGGAACGGAAGCTGCTATTCAGACTGGTGGAAGTAATTAATTAATTTTTTTTTTTTTGTGATTTTTATTGTCTCATTATCCTTTTATAAAAATCGCTAAAACAACACTGCCAGAAACGAGCGATTTTGGCTCTTTCCATTGTTTGATTGCTACTGGAATAATTTCCAAAGTGCAGGGTAAGCATTATGTATTTTTTCAAAAACTAAGAGTATATGCTTTAGTTTAATTTCAATTATGTTTGCAATCTAGATTTAATTTAGTAAAGATAGGAGCGCAAATAGTTGAAGGTTCACTTTTCAAGGAAATTTTTCGCTTCATTAATTTTTGCTCCTTTTTAATGTTTGCATAAACAAAACGTAGTCACACGATAGTTTTCAAAAGTATATGATTTTGCCTTAGTATTGCAATGCCAAGTCTGTGTTGATCTGATTTTGTGAATTGCATCACACAGCAATGTAGAATGCTAACGTAGTCATTGTGTTTAGCCCTTAAGTCCCCGTCACTCAGTTAACTTTATCACCTAACTTAAAGGCGAACTTAACATTAACCCGTTGGTTACCTGGGTCTCCTGGGAAAACCGTCCAGCACACCCCTAAATTTATTCTCCTGATTATATGATATCAACTGAAGTAGATGTTACGTGCGGGTATTGAAAGCATCGTCAAAAAAGTACAATAAACGTTCTTTGAAAGCTGAGCTGCGGTGAAAGTCGGCCGTGTCACGTATACATATATGACGATTAGTGTGGAACAAGTTAGCACGAATTTGGTTAGAAACGTGCATTCGCGAACTATAGTTTCGGTTTGATACTTACACACTGCTATATAAAACTAAAACTTTACTAAACATAACTGTTTGGTTAACCATTGCTTAGTTCATGACATTTTCGCTAATGGCGCTGAGCATGCGTTTGTCGTTCAATCCACATCTGACGCATATTGACGCGGATTGCGGAATTTTTAAGTTTATTCGATAATACATAGTATCATCTACGCCCCATGTTTCTTGTATTAACAAAGGCTAATTAATTTTTAACAAAGTGTACTGTACACTCATGTCCATTTTTATATAATAATAATATGAAAATCAATTGATGATTCCAGCAAAGAGGCGATATCTTTAAGAAAATCTAATGCCAGAACAATATCAAACGTTTTTCATTGTTTTAACCGTTTACCTAACTCATGGTTAATGGAGGCTCAAAGAAAACTCTTTGTGTTCGATATCAAGGGTTAAGAATAGCTGTTCAAAATATTTGTTCGTAAGAAAAACTCAAGCGTATTCCATAGTCATGCTTTCATCTATATCGGAATCATTTCTTTAAAAAATTTTTAATATTACAAGTATGCAAGTGCGTATATGTGTGTGTCCTTATAAAAGAAAAAAAGAAAAAAAAAAAAAAACGCTAACCCTTACCTTGTGTATACCCGAAGCTTTGATACTCTACCAATATATAAGTGTAAATTTTCTAGAAATTCTTCATAAAGTTATTTAGCAACTTAAAGGAACAAAGCGAACAATGGCAGCGAATGCCAATCAAACTTATGTATGATGTATTGTGAGTGTGGCTTTGGCAAAATGAGTTCAAAAGAAATAAAAAATTAATATATTTTTCATTGTGATTGCTACCATAATAGTCGTAAAATTCGTTTAGTTGGATTAATTGAGTGCATTTCAGCCGGTCCTATTAAATTTTAAGTGTTGCGTTATGCTCCAAGTTATTAATTATTACTTTCGCGTTTTCCATTGTTTTTCGGATTTTGCACTATGGCTCTTATAAGCCCTTTCTTGAAGATTGGCGATCAGAGCCACGGATTATAAAGTTTTTTGATCCTTAAAATTAGCATTTTTGTCTCGAATTTTCACTAAACAAAGAGAATCCAGTAATACTCCCATCTTCTTCGTGGCTTTTCTCGCTTTAGTTTGCAACTAAGCTTAAAACACTTTTTCTGTTAACTATGACCACCATTCAGAGGATGTCCCCTATTCATCCAACACGCCCAGTGTGTGTCCGCCCAATCAATAAATGTTATGCCATTACCGGCTGGGCGCTCACTGTAGCTACGACCGAAGAAAACTCTAAAGCGTTTTAGACTTGAACCCGCGAGTTACTAGTAGCGCTTGTTACCTGCCCGGTTACTGAGGCCGTTAGCGATGTTTTGCAGGTTTCCGAACCCCAAGACTATGGCAACGTAAACTTTACCCGACCTAATAGAATAGGATCTGAATTAAATCGTCTTCGGTTCATTAATCGCAGCACATTTTTTTTGTGTTTATGGTCAGCCACCTAGACTAAATCTCCTACATGGAGACGCAGTAACAGATAGAACGGGTTATAAGTAGAGAAGAACGGAAAAAAGAAACAGAATTATTGTACGTTCGACTTAAAAGTGAAAACATCAGGACCCGATGGGAGAGATTAGATTTGGTACGTTGTTGCAAAGGCAGTTGTGTGCCATACGATCTGCAGTCAATGCCAGGATGCGTAAATGACCACGCTAAGAAGTCGTGTAATTCTATTAAAGGACGCAGTTGACGGACAAATTTCTATTGCACTTGTGCTGACTGTAACTGCACATGATTTTCCTGCTATTAACGACAACGAAATGTTGGAATGAAAAATATTTGAGTAATCTGACGTGCCAGCTTACACCATTTTCCTAGCGAACTAACATATTACACAAATGTGGCTATAAAAACCTAGATATAGGTATAAGATCGTTAAGAACTTCATAAGATGGACTTTATGCTACTGCAAGATGAAAAAAATTCTTCCCCGCCTCCTTATTTTATGATTTTCACTGACTTAAAACTACACAAGAAGTTAAGTCAAATTTTTTTAAGGAACAACTTCCTTTCCGCCGTTGCTGGCGATAGTTCACATCTTCCTATAGAATCATTCCGCACCAGTGCATATTTCTAAGGCATACCGTACAATGTTATCATAAATGAAACCTTAAATGGAATGATAAACTTTGTATGCTGCATTCATATTGTACGGAAAATTAAAACAACAACTTAATAAAAACGTACGTATGTGAATATGTAAAAGAACAAGTGAAAAATAAAAATAAAAATTTTTTCTTTTTCGTCAGTATGCCATTGAATGAAAACGATCATGAAAACTGTGTAGAAAAATGTTCATACGTACGCTTACATATATGTGTTAACAAAAGAGACGTATACACATAAAAAAAAAAAAATAATAATAATAATAATAAAAAAAAACAACAACAATATTAGGGGGTTTTCGAAGGAAATTCATGATTCACATTTAAATTGAAAACTCAGAGAAATGAAAAAACGAATGCCTATGTCTTTGCCTGCAGATATATACATATATACATATATATATATATATATATACGCATATATATGCATATATATATGTATATAGCTAATTGTGTACACAATTCAAAGGCGGCTAACATAATAGACGAAGAAGAAGAAAGCCAAAGAAAAATCATAAAAGAAATATAAACACATCAGGTAGATGTAAGTATATATTTGGACAATATATACATATTGTGTGTACACACAGCAACAATTCAATAACAGTCACATTGTTATATTTGTGTCAACAAATACACTATTCACTCACGGTTATGATTTACTGAAAGCAAGTAAGTACGTATGTACGTACGTACGTACTGCAAGTTGTTGATGAATAATATTATCTTATATGAAATTCACTTTTATAGGCAACAAATGCACTTGTAATGCAATTATAAATATGTAAAATTATGAGAACACTCTCCTCGGTCCTTATAATTTGTCACTTATCACTCTTATGCAGAAAGTTCTGTAAACATTATGGTTTTTTTATATTTAATTTCTCGCACTATGTTTACCAATGATTTTACTTTCTTTCCTTGATTTTTCACAACGTTTCGATACGTATAAGTTGCGTTTGTGCTATTATTGTTATTGTTGCTTATGCTTTTTTTTTTCTTTTAAACGTAAAGAAAAGGGGCATGTTTCACCAAAATTTTCGCTTAAGAATGCGCGCTTGTTCGTTTCGTAAAAGTAGTTCGTTTCACACTGATTTTTACTCTTGCACTCATTTCAAAAAAAAAAAATAGAAAACAAAAGCTATAAAACCGTCCGTGACAACCTATCAACCTACTAAACAGTACGGTGCAAGCTTTTATTTTATTACATACACTGAACAACGGGTCGTATGAAAGCTCTCTTTTTCTAATATGGTCACTAGAGTAAATAAGTTTAAATGAGAAAATATCGATTTTTAGCGCTTAAACTTTTTTTGAAGACTATTTTTTTAGATAAATAAGATACCGAAGATAAATATTTAAAGCAAAGTTTTAAAACTACGCTACACTCTGCTATGCTATGCAAACAATGCCAACACCCTAAATTTAAGTTTGTTATGTGCAATAGGATAGTCAATTACTATTTTAATAATATTTCGCTCTAATGTGTCAATTCTATGTTATGTAGGAGCGCATACACGTATTTTTATTTTTTTTTTTTTTTTTTTTAGTATACATTTTATCTTTATACCTTGTATCACTTGTGATACAAGAGTATATTAAGCTTTTCGGATGCATGCAATCGCCGGAAGGCGAAGGACTGGAGATAAAATCACTTTTGTTTTACAGATCAGTTTAGAATCATTTTCTAAATCGATTAAAATTTGTTTGTCCGTCTGTCCATCTGTCCGCCAGTTCGTTTTGTTTTCTTATATCGCAGTTACCAACGGAAGGACGAACGTTGTTGAAAATTGTTCGGATCGGACCACTTTTTAACCACTTTCAATACACGACATTGTTTTGCAAAGTCAAACAAAAACGATTTGTAAAAGTTCACCTTTATACTTCTTATAGAAAGTTCATCAAATTGTCAACATGGAGCATTCCCGGCGTCATAAGTAATCTTTGTATTCCCGTCGCCGCTTGCTTTAACTGCGGCATCCTCCGAATGACAGCTCATAAGATAGAAAGCTAACATTAATTATTTTTTTATTTTAAAAATGATTTTACAATTTGCTCGTAAGTGCATATGTGAGAAATTTAAACGAAAGCCCAGCTAGAAGCACTTGAAATAGATCCACCTTTTATTATACTGATCGATACAGAATCACTTTCCGAACCGATTTATGGTTGTCTGTCCGTCCGAGTGTTTTCTTATGTTTGTTCTACAGGACGAAATTTCTAAATATCCTGATAAAATTTCATACACCAACGTGTTTTGACCCAAGAAAAACTGCTATTGAAAATGATTGAATCGGCCACGTCCCATATACCGCCTTATTCTTAAGAGCCGTTACTTGAATAACGGTATTGCGGGAATTATTGTAGGGCCTTTAGTGGTTCGTAGTAGCAAGCTGTAATATTTCTACTTGATTATGTCTACTCGTATTATAAGTACATACGGCTGAATTCTCTTAAGGTCTTTTATTTGTTTTGAATAACTGATGAATGAAAAAAACAAGAAAAATCACTAAATCTAACATAAAAACCACAAAACTAATAATAATTTTTAAACATTCGATTTTTCGTTTTGATGCTCGGAACATTCAAGCGTTAAATTGTTCGATTTTTATTATGCTTGCTAATCATTAAAGCGTTTTTCTCGTCTGCAACGTTGACTATATGAAAGTATGCCTGCCGATGCCTGCTTATTGTTTTTGTTTAGGCATCAATTTAAGAGAACTCGAGAGAAAAGGAAAATGTGAAAACATCTGTCTATGAATGTGAATATACTTTTGCATATATGAATATATATATATGTATTATATGAAAATGCTTTCGAATATTATGCCTTACGTAGAGAAGAGGATCTACAGGTAGCTGGAAATGTTTCATAGTTTAGTAAACAAAAATATTCACATATAATAAGCAACTTTTCAATGATTATTTTTTTTTTCATTTTTTGCTTCGACTATTCACAATTACAATATTTTTTCTTTTATAATTCGCACAGCTCGGCAAACGCATTTTTAAAACTATATGCACTCAAGCTCCATAAATTAACTAAACAAGCTTTTGACTTTTCTGCATTGAGTTTCCTTCGAGCATATCCCAGTATAAGACATCTATTTTCACCTTAAGGCGAATCTCAAGTATACCTTACCATTCTTTTTAGCTTCTTCAAAAACATTTTAAACTCATCTCAATAAAATATTTTTAAATCTTTCTAATAAACTCTAACGTGAAATTTTACTGTTATGCTTAAAATTTATTTGCTAATATTCCGACATACATCTTGAAAAAAAACTGTTGAAGTTTTACGAAAATGCAAAAAAATTGTAATTAGTTCTCTGGAAATACAAAAAAAAAAACTGTTGAAGTGCAAAATAAGTAAAAAGACTATAATGAATGGTCGATTAAGTAAGAATCGTGACTACCAAGCGATTGTTTGAGGATTCAAATCTCGAGTTGAGCTTGCCTCCCACGTAGCTATAGTGAGTACTCAGTCGGCAAAGTCATAATACTCAAAGATTAGGCATTTACCTAGGATTCGGCCGCCACTTTGCTATTTCTTTCTTCCTTTCTCTTTCCTCACTTTGAGAAAAGGTCTGTAAATATGAAGCCGGAATTTACTCATAATCGAACATGAAGGATATACAAGTCGTCGCAACACCAAGACCTATCACAATACCAAAGTGCTTTCGATGACAACGCAAATGTCTTGTTTTGTGTCATATCATGAGTATTCGCGGACAGCATTCCTATCTTCGCTCGAACAATGCAAAGGAAACTATTTTTTGCTTCGTATCCCAACCGGGGATGGAAAGTGGATGCGCTTTAAGATTCCCAGGGATAAAAATTCAAAGGTTGATCTAGACAGCGGGTCTGAATCGCTTTGACAACAAGACGATATTCTGTGTTTGATACGAGCAGAAAATGAATAATGACAATCGCTGTCAACAACAACTAACCGTTTTAAATGATTTGCTGCACAATATTTCACGGATATCATTTTTTCACATCCATCCATACAGCCAGACTGGCGTTCTAAACACTCCCTACAGAAGCGGTTATACTTGTGGCTTATTTTTCAAACTCAAGTTCTTCCGCTTACCAATCGTTTTCACCGATGGGGCGTACATTCTTGTAAAACTTGTTCCAAAAAGGTGCGATGACCGGTTTATCTCAAAAGTGCAACGGTTTTTTTAGCGTGGCAAGTGCAGCGCTGTCCAATAAGGCTGTCGGTTGGTACAATTGTCTTCTCATTAAAAGTGCTGCCAACTTACCAAGTGATGGCATCTTTTTGGTGTTTAAACACTCGCTGTAGGCGATGTACCATACAATGTACAATGCTTACGAGCGATATTCAATCTCGCAATTAATTATCGCACTTTTTAGCAAGCAATTGATCTGAAAACATTTGCTCCAAGATTGATTAAACTTAGCTTACGCTATTATGAACGAAGAAGTGTACTTCTCAGACCTGATGTTTTAAAATTCAGGCAGAATATATTTTTATATCTATATACTTAAAACTCCCCCCTTACAGTATTTGCGGACAAAGAACAGAAAGACGCAGAGAATTACGTTTGATAAGATCCTTTATGCGAATTTTTCGAATCTAGCGTTATAAAGTATTACACCAACAACCATTACCATTTGGTATGCAAAAGTAAAAGTCGCTGCTTTTTGCCATGCGCACCTTGTGTTTTTATTATAACAACGATATGTGAAAAGAAATCAAAGCTAGGGAGCTGGAGATTACTAAATTAATATGCTTTACACTAATGATACAAAAAAAAAGAAAAAGATATTTAGGGGGACGAAATGGAATAGATACGAACGATATGCAGACGCATAAAGCCAATGAGAATCAATAACAGCGGAAATAAGACGAAAGCAAAAGGGTGGAAGGGAAGAGTGTAAGGATACATATTACATTTTCTGATAATACCCTCACAAAAATTCTGCTCGCAGTTAAGTCTCATACTATCCCTCAAGCAAGCAAGCATTTGACATTTGGATTTTAAAGCACCACTAAAACAGACCATCATAGCACCCTTCCAAATATTCGTATTTAAAGCGAGACTTAAACGTGCAAGTGCTTGAAATTTCTTCAAGAAAAGCTTTTCCATGTAGTTTCCATGTAGTTTTTGCGCCGGGAATAAACATTGTCAACTAAACTCGACGTATGCATCTGTATGTAATTTTGAAGAAAAGCTGAAACGGAATCTGACATATGCCGAGAGGGATCTTAAACACAAACCAAACAAAAGTGGAATAATGGAATGGAACAACCATATATTATACTATACTATAGTTACAATCTGTAAGAAGTAATTAAATTCTGTTAATATAAGCCGTGCTGCTAGTAACATTTGTTAGTATAAATGAAATTAATTGAAGCTTTGAGTATTTTAAAAGCAAACAAACAAAAGCTTTCGAATAATATTTTTTTATTCCCTTTGCTTTAACAACTCACGCTCGCTACTCTCAATGTATGATATTTGTAAATATATAAAACACAAAAAGCCAACAATTTCTGTGTGTTGTGCTGTTTTGACTGATAACATTTGAGCGCACACATCTTTGCGTATATATGTAGAACAAGCAATATGTACTATATGAGAATGTTGTTGTTTGTTTTGCGTGAGCTGTTCTGAGTTGACGATAAGGCGAACAAAAAAATGTTCGTTGGAAGTTGCTCGTATGTCGTGCGATGAAAAGGTGCTTCGTCTTATTTTCACAAACACACATACGCACTCAAATGTATGCACTGCAAACTGTAAACATCTATTTGACTGTGTGTACGTGTGGTGACCAAATCTATACATTTACACATATACATATAAAAATGTATTATTACGAGCAGATAGGTGCTGCTGTTTGTGTTCTGTGCTTTGTATGTTTTGTTTAGTTGCTTTAGTTGCTTTATAGTTGCGTTACGGAAAACAATTATTGTAGTGAATGACGGCCGGGTATTCATTATATACATAGTTCTGCGATACGGTCATGAACTGAAAAAATATTTAGTTTACTTCTATTGTATGTACCTGAACGCACACATGTAAAATGTGTTAAATAAACAAGAGTTTTTTTTTTTTTTTTTTTTGAAAGTTTGTGAGACATTGTACTAAAAGATCAAACAAAGCAAACAAAACGACGACATTTTTGAATGGAAATTCTGAGAACAGAAAGAGGCAACACTTTTCTTTTATTGGTAAAAAGGGCGATATTATAAAAAAAACGGTTCATTTTAGTGTATTTTTATTCAATGTGAAGTTAACGGAAACAGAGAAAATCATCGCATTTAGGCAACAATATATGTGTGTACATACACGACGCAGTACCAACAAATACGACAACAAATTTCAAACAATATATATATATATATATATATATATACATATATGTGGGGCATGTGGGTAAAGATTTAAAATACACACATCATCAAACCTAATCGTGTGGTAGAACGAAATAACAACAATATACAAAATGTAATGATAAAAAAAAGCAACAACAATACAAAGCAATCTTAACAGTGGCTATTCTGACAAACGACAAATGTAGATACATATGTGCACACGTACATATTTTATGTATATATATGAATATGTTTTATTATTTTTCTTTTATTATTGTAATTGCGATCCTATGTTAATAGAAATTATTATTTCAAAATGAAAAAAATCTATTTACAACACAAACATGTGCACATAATTTACTTCAAAACTTAAATCGAAATAGAAATGTGTTTAAAAGCCTTTACGATAAACAGAGACAAAACAAAACAACAACTCAATAATAGCTATAAACACTAGAGAACACAAAACAATACACATATCAATGCAGTAATTCGAACACCCTGCCAACCCGCCAAATAATAATATTCATGAAAATACTATATTAAATTTAATGTGTGTGTATGGCGTAACCACAAGCAAATATCATATCATCACAATAGTAATGCAATAACAGCAACAACAACAACAATTTCAATAACGTCCGTCCCTTGAACAAAACAATAGTGACTGTTATTTGTCAGATATACCAGCCAGCTACTTTGATAACACAAAAGTTTTACAATGTGCAAAAAAGCTTTCCGACGAAACATGTTCAAAAATCTAAAAACAAACAACGAAAAAGCTAATTTTGTTATATTAGCAAATATATATATATATATGTAAATAAATATATATTTATGCATACATGTATATATATATATATATTTATACTACATACGTACACTTAAAAAAATGAATCTTAGAATTTGTTTTATATTTTTTAACGATTTTTGCTTAATTTATCTAGCAATGAAAATTTTAAACAGCCAAATTTTATTTAACCACATCAGAGTTTTCGGGGCAAGGACAATTATAAATCTAATTTAAAGCTGGAGTAAAATGGAAACGACATTAGACATATGTATTTTAAATTTGAAAAAAGCTTTTCATTGTTTCAGATAAATTTTCATTTTGTTGTGTTTTTTTTTCTTACCGACATGTATCTTTTATGCATATTGTGAACTGAATTGTATATTTATTTTGTATATGGGAATATAAGATATCCTGAAAATTGTTGTGAATTACATTGACACGTATTTTGGTGGGAAATTCGAATACATTCATGTTACAATTTGAAGTGAAAGTCGTGCATGCGACTAATCCAAGTTCGATCAAGTTTGAAAGCTTGATCAGGTTGCGCAGATACTCAATATTCAATAGATACGTTAAAAATTCATGTAAATGAACAAATCCGTGTGAAAATCCATGTGTGCGACTAATCCATGTTTGATCATGTTTGAAAGCTCGATGAGACTGCCTAGAAACTCGATTTTCAATATATACGATATATTCGATATAAACAAGAGTACAAGAGTATATTCATCGAACGTTTAAAATTCATCGAACTTGCACTTCTCGCATGACTCTTTATTTGGACTTGTTGCATGCACATGACTTTTTACTTGGTTCTGTTGCAAGCATAAATTTTTAATTAAGACTCTAATAAACAGAACACAAACAAGAAAGTAAACAAATAAAGATAATAAATACAGTTGAAAGGCAAATATGATGAGAAAGGAAAAATTTGTGCTCTGGCATTGCAACCGTAGTTCGCTAACGAAAGAATTTGAGCCAAATCAAGTCTATATTGTATACGATGTCTACAGTGCTTATACTTCTAACTAACAAAATTGGTATATAACCATCTCTTGATAGTTGGAAGTATAAAGATGTGATATATTTATTGTCACAAAAAAAATAAAACTATTATTTTCGAAACATTCTGAAAGTAATAAAATAAGAAATGAATTAAGATTTTAAAAGACTTTTACTTAATTACATTAGTCGCGTCAGATAATTGTTAATAAATTGAATATATTCGCTAGATGCAACAAATATATTGGGGACTATTGAATTATAAAGTGGAAAATAATGTACCGTTTCAATAAAATCTGATTGATAGCAAAACAAATTGTAAATTTCCATTGATTTGCAATCTGGCAACGCTATTATTTCATAATATTTTAGTAAACAAAATATAAAACAAAAATTAGAGAAAATACAGAGAAAGTGCTTTCATGTTATTTACTCATACCATGATAATAAAAGCGCGCCCTTTTCGGTGCATTATTAAAACAATCAGAGAATCAGAGCTTTATGCTTTTTTTTCTGTATTGGTGTGTTTGTTTGCTTTGTTAACATATTAAATAACAATAAAATTACGATATGCGAAGGTGTAAATAAAAAAGATTGCGTTAAGCAGAAAAAAATAATTGAACGAGCTCACACATACAATAGAGAATACAAATCAAAATTGCTTTGCAATAATTAACAATTGAAACTTTTTTTTTAACATAATTATAATCCACGAAAAGTTTAGACCACAATTTATTACAATGACTACGAATACGTCGTGCGTTTTACGATCAGTTAACAACAAAGCGAAAACCAATCATAAAAACAACTCAAACGCTGATTCCAACGATAATGATATAAAGCCGAATATGCCATTGTCAAGTCCAAATGGCCTAAATAATTCATTGTCACTTTCCCCAAGCACTGATACATCCGTTAAGGCCATTGCTAATGCTATTAATTCTTCTGCTAATAGTCGAGGCGCCATAACAATTATCCCGATTGTTAATGCAACCGCCGGTTCGACCACTCAAAACTTTGCGAATCGAACTATGCAAACCGATGAAGACTTCAATATACGCTTTGTCAATCTTGTGCGTACGCACAAGTGCTTATATGACAAGAAAGTTCCCGAATATCGTAATCGTGATAATCAGGAAAAAGCCTGGTTGCAGATCTCATTAGAAACGAAAGAAAGCGGTAAGCACAAAGTTCTTCAAGTTTGCAAAACTTTCTAAGCTTAAGAGAATGTTGCGATTTATTTCTGATAAACTGAATTTGAGAGAGAGAGAGAGAGAGAGAGAGAGATGGAAAAGTAATAATAGTTGTTCTTCTTGTTCTTTTTTATAAATAGTAATTCACTGTAAGGAACGTTGGCGCAATTTACGAGCATGTTTATCACGCTATATCAAGCAGCAATGCGGTTCAGATCCTCAACATAAGCCCTACTACCTAACCGAGCACATGGCATTTTTGTTGCCCTTTCTCAAATCTACAAGAAACTCGATAGATGCGAACAGTAGTTTAGCATCTTTATATGAGTACTCTCAACAGCAACTCCAACAACAAGCAAATAATAATAACAACAACAACGGTACGAATACATCTTCAGGATTACAAATCGTAGTGCAACCACCACGTAAATTTGATGAAGAACATCAAGAGTTGGAAGTGAAGCATTCTCTATCAGACAACGAAGACGAAGAAACTATTGACGCTTTTGATCCAGCCGTAACAGTTAATTTACACATGCAGCACAATAATCGAACGTCACCGGGTTTGAGTGATACAGCAAGTGCGAATACTTTACAGAATTTCATACCCGACGTTCAGTTGTCAGAACTTAGGACACCAGATGGAGCGCAAGACATCGCGTATGCAAACAATCATCATCATCATATGAGCCGAGAAGCATATGATCACGTTCATCAACCAAAACGAATTAAATCCGAGTGCCATCCAAGCGATACTACCAGTACAGGGCATTTTCATTTATGCGCCAGAGAGGATGCGGATATGGAATTTTTTCGTAGCATATTACCCGATATCGCAAGCCTAACACCCCAACAAAAGCGAAAATTGAAAATAGGTATTCTTGAGCTAATCGACGACGTAGTCGATCGTTATCCCGCCGAATACAGCTCTCATGCGGCAACTCCTAGTCAAAATAATTCTGCCAAAACAAGACGTAATTCCTCACGAGAATGTCGAAAATAATATAAAAATAAAATTATTATTCATGCGTAAGTTTTATAGTTAATTTCTCACTATTAAACTTGACGGCGTTCCTCAGCGTAGATCGATCCAAAGCTTATCGTTACTTTTAACACTAATCATATTCAATTTGTAAATAAAACTCGTAAAAGTCGTTTAAAAAATTGTTGGTAATAGTTTTAATAGTTTAACACGATTTCAGATTTGTAAACATATTCGCAGACTTTAAACTTAAAAATTAAACATCGATAAATCGCTAAATGCATTAATAGTGGTGCGTGCGCGTACTCTAAGTTAAGACGATCCATTTCTCACTCAGTAAAAGTAGGCGCTAAATATACATGTACGTGTAGCCATTTACAAATGCGAAGTTGCGATCGTATCAGGATAAAATTTTTTAGATGGATCCTTTGCCATATCGAGCAATGTTTGGGCGGGTTTAAACGGAGCGCCATAAAGATCGGCGTACATTAACATTTTATCAACTAATCTGCGAGCGGTAAATTGATCCACAAAACGGAATGGACCGCCGGTAAAAGGAGGAAATCCTAGACCGAAAACAGCGCCGACGTCACCCTCCAAGGGATTATGCAAAATCTTCTCTTCGAGACAAAGCACAGCTTCGTTAATAAAACGTGAAACCATTCGCAAGGTCATATCTTCGGCGGTGTTTGCTCCTTTCGGAGTTAAAGCGTACTTTTGTTTTAATATTTCCAAGGCTTGCAAATTAACCGGACGAGCTCCCTTCGTTTTGCCTTCATATATAAAGATGCCTTTTCCAGATTTGCGGCCCAAGAATCCAGAAGTAACCATGTCTTGCATTACGGCCAAATTTCCTCCGCTAAAACGGTCACCGAACGCTTTAGCTAAATCTACTGCTATATGCGAGCCTACGTCGATTCCAACTTCGTCAGCTAAAGTGGCAGCTCCTACGGGGAAACCGAATTTCTTGGACATGGAATCAAGATCTTTGGGGTCTACGCCTTCTTGGAGAAGTCTACATATGTTAAACTTTAGTTAGCATAATTTTTTTTTTAATATTTACATATCACCTACCGTATGGCTTCAGACAACATAGTGGACAAAATTCTTGTTGTATAAAAACCAGGACCATCACCAACGATAATAACCACTTTGCCTTGTTTTAGGCCCATAGCAACGGCTGCAGCAATGGTGTCCTTCGATGTGCCTGGATGAGTTATGATTTCAAGTAGTTGCATTTTGTCTACAGGTGAAAAATAATGCATTCCTACGACTTTATCCGGTCGGGAGCTGCCAGCAGCTATTTTAGTAATAGGAATGGCACTGGTATTGGTGGCAATTATACAGTGCTTGGGCACAACTGCCTCCAATTCTTTTATTACGCCATGTTTTACCTTAATATCCTCAAAGACAGCTTCAATCACCATATCGGCATTCTTGAAATCATTGTAATCAAGAGTGGGCAGCAAATTAGCTAGAATTTGATCCCGTTCCAGAGCTGTAATACGCTTTCGTTTCACACTTGTTTCCAAACCGTTTTGAACTTGACCAATTCCACGAGCCAAGCCAGCATCCGTCGCGTCTTTCATTACAACTGAAACGCCTTTATCGACGCTAACTTGAACAATACCAGCACCTAAACATAAAATTTTATTTGATATTTTTTATCGTTTTTCTTTATACTATACACACTAACAGAAACGAATACAAATTTTTAACACTAACAGAATTGAATATAAAATTCTCACCCATTAGGCCAGCTCCTAGAACACCCAATGTCTTAACCTTATGTTGCGGTGCACCGAAACGATTCTTCTTGCATTCCGTTTGACCACGGAACAAAGCAATCAGACCCTTCGACTCGGGTGTGGCAGCCAGTTGACCGAATCCCTCTCGCTCAGCTGCATAACCAGCTTCGCTGCCTTTATCTACACCAGTTCGGATTACGTCAAGAATCTTGAGTGGCGCTGGGTACAAGCCATTAGTCATCTTCATCACTTGTTTCCGCGCCGTATCGAAAATTTTGTTTTTCACGAACTCTGTATCCATTACTAAAGATGTAACCTTATTAATCAATCCAGTCTTTTCGCGGTTAACCTTTATGTTATTTACAAGCACATATAGTATCGAAATTTTTAATTAGACTTCTGAAATCGTTTACTAACCTTAAGTTTTCCACTCGCAAGATCGTTCGCCGCTTGGATAGCAACCCTTTCTAAATATTCCATTGTGGTCTGATCGGCAGGCGCAAGACCAGGACCTAACGGATTCACTAATAAATCAACAACACCTGCCTTTTTGGCACGTTCGGCTGGCAGTTGTTTGCCAGTCAATTCCATATCAAGTGCTGTTGGTACACCTGCTAATTTTGGTAGGCGAACGGTACCACCTCCACCGGGTAGTAAACCTAACATTACTTCAGGAAGACCTAACTTTGTTTTCTTATCCTTGGTGGCAATACGGTAATGACATGCCATAGCCAATTCCAAACCGCCACCTAGACATACTCCATTAATCGCAGCGACAAAAGGCTTGCGACCGCGTTCCATACGTTCGAACATATATTGGCCTTCTTGGGATATTCGAGTAGCTTCTGCAGCTGTTTGACATTTTTCTAGCATGCTAATATCAGCGCCGGCTACAAAGCAGCCAGGCTTGGCAGATATAAGTACGGCCGATTTAACCTGTGGATTTGTTTCCACCTCTTTAAGTATGTCTTCAAACTCGCGCATTACTGCATCGCCTAAAGAGTTCACTTTAGCTCCCGGAGAATCTAATGTAATGACCATAACATCACCCACGATTTTGGTGCGAATGTGTTTCTCAGGCGCAGCAGACATCAGGCGTACATTTTGCATAAAAACTAAATGAGAGAAGAAAGAAACTTTCATCAAAACACAGAGAAGAGAAAAATGATAATCACTAAAAAAATCATAATCTATTAAAAATGTCTAAAACGAAAAACACACCGGCATCGCATCTACAGACAGTGCAAAGTACAAAGTCCAACTACATGTTCTTCTTCGATTCTTGCACTAAGATTTTTTAAAGAAATTAACAAAATTATTTATAAAAATTTATATTTTATAAAGTATCTTGCCTCTTTTACATCCATTTTGGTGGACGAAATGCCTTCTAGGTAATTGACCTATAACACTTAGGAAACGTACGGCTGACATCTTTATTACAATATTGTTTCTGCTAATAAAAATTGTTATTTAAAATTTTCTCGAAATTATATTGAAAAATTATTTAGTTTCTGCTTTTCTTCGCGAACTAAAAACACCCCTTCATTTGCAACAACAAAAGTTATTTAAAAGCTAAGAGTATGAAAACGAATTAACACAGCGAAACCCAAAAATAAAAAAATAAAGCAATTATTGACCAATCCAAGATCCGACTTGTTGCATTCATTCCAAAAGTTGACAAAACAAGTCCTACAATTTCCAACAAACGTATTCTTGATGGGTTGAGGTGTTGCCACACCTTAGTACATTTTTCGATGACAGTGATGCTTTGCTAATAGTTAACAACACAGTAAAAATGAACTTATTGGCATTGAATATTGAAAAACTTATATGTCTCGTAAATGTACACGACAGACAATAGCCAGACGGACAGTCATCGATTAGCATTTGATACTCCGCAAGAATGTATATATATTTTGTAAAGTGTTTGATGCTTCCTTCTGGGCGTTGCAAACTTTTTGAAGAGATAAATAAACCCCACACCCTTCGGTGATGGGTATAAGAAAAATTCTCCTGGCCGCAAAAACGGAAACATCAACTTCAAATTTGGCCGTAACATTGAAAGTTCTCTTACGCTTGGCTGGTTTCAAAAATGGGCCACATCGTTAGAACGACATAAGCTGCTTTTCAAAACGAATAAAAGATTGGTGTTTTGTTTATTACTCAAACTATAGCCAATAAATGTACAAATATTTGGACGCATATTCTATGGTCGATGCTGTAGCGTCTGTAGAAAAATGGAAAAAACTTACTAAGCCTAGCCAATATTATAAGATATTAAAATTTAATTTTTCTCAATAACTTTATAAGGCGCAGAAACAAGTTTCAAAAACCCCGTAAAAACTCTTGGACAATTTCAAATAGTGGAATACATCTAAACTAGTCCATCTGTTCGACTGTCCATCTGTGTGTCTGTCCAAGTGTGTAGTATTTGTGGTAAGCATTCTTCAGGTAGTGAAAATGAAGACATCCAAGAATCCCCTTACAAATCCGATTATCCAATGCGACAATAACTTTTACTTTGAAAATAGAAAAAATCAGCCGCGTCTGCTCTATATTATAGAGCATGAAAATTTAGTTCTTTTACCTTTTTTGCCTTTTTTAGGATAACGGTGAGGGGCATAAAAGATTCGGTCAGGACCAAATATAATTTTTTACTTGTTCTTTTTAAAATCGTTTCCTAAAAAGGTTGGGTTGAAAAAAAATGTCGCATTTCATTTCATGTACTAAAAGTTTCGTACCTGTTCGACAGTGTTTATGTTACAGTAATCTTGCGAGATATCTCTATCTCTACAAAATCGCGATAGTTTAGTAAGACTGAATATTCCGATATTGTGTAGTTCATATATAGCCCAAGCAAAGTCCATATACACACTAATATTTTGCATTTTCGGTACAGTGTACGAAACGAATCGACTCAAACCGCATAACTTTTGCTATAACTTCACTTCTCTGTGATTATTACGTCGTCTAAAAGAGAAATATTTGCTCTTCTTCAGATTTGCTCTCTTAATACAAGCAAAAAGGTATCCTCCGTATAACACGGCGCTTGTAAAACATTGTCTCTTTCTAACACGATGCAAAATTTGCGGCAGTTATTGTATGACTTCAAAAAAGCACGCGATTTTAAAAAGTCGAATACCGAGTATACAACTACATCAGATCACTTTTGTAATAATGGTGAAGTGACTCGTGAAGAGGACTTTCAATTAACTTTCAGAAAAGAAAAAATTAGCTGTAATTTTTGAAGAAAATTAATTTTGTGATTGCAATTATTATTTTTTGAATATATTCTTAATATTTATATTGCCTCATAAGGTTGACTTTCATATATGTTTTTTTAACTTCTCTTCTCGTTTATATGTAAACTGGGAATAAAGTATCAGTTATCATAAAATTTTGCATTGTAAGACTTGCTTTCAATACAGCAGAGTACATGTGGCATTGAGGTGCATTATTTCGAGGTATGGTGTAACACGATACGCATAACCTTGATTCTTACCATAACTATGTTTAAGGTCTGTTATTCTATATTATTATATCATAGTAGGAATTAACCGCGTTATACTAGAGATACCCGTATATTTTGTATTGTCGGCAGAGGAGCGATGAGAAAATGATGGCAAAGAAATCCGAACACATATAGCAAGTTTTGTACGTTTTAAGCGGTATTTTACAGCGCTTATATTATGTCAGACGAGGATAGTACGTTTTTATGAGGCCCTTCTTGTACGTAATTTTATAACGTTGAATTTGTTTGCATTGTTGTTGCATTAAAAGTTAGAAGGGCCAAGAGCTTTTTTGCCTTTCTATTTATCCAACAAAAGATGCTGAATGAAAGTCGTGCTCGTGCTCAGTCTTAAGATGTCATTACCTGCTACGTTAGTGAACGTTAAGTGAAATAGTGAGAAAGTCAAACTACACTGAAATTAAAAGATTTTATTTAAAAAAAAAATAAAACTAAGAAAAACTTTAATGATTTGTACATTCATATATGTGCATAACTTTTAAATAGTATTCGTTAAAAAGCGTTGAAATGAAGTTGAATTGTTTTAAATAAAGTAACATTTCTTCGCAATTCTTTTTTTTTTCATTTTTTTTTTTTTTATTATTAATACTGTGCGACATAGAGTAGTATGTACATAAACGTATGTATATACTCGTATAAGAGAATACATATATATCTTAACACGTTAATGCAATCAACCATTAACACTATACGTTTCGAATACTTTGAAAAGCAACGACAGCATTCACTGCCTAATATGTTTTGATAGTATTTAATTTCTATTCGATGCTCATCGTCATCTCGCCTTGACAGCAAATGAATACAAGACATATGAAGCTAAAAAAATTTATCCTGTAAATTGAATAAACATTTCATTTTGTTCTATCCCTCTCTCTCTCTCTTTATCTTTCTCTCCTTTTCTTTCTCGATAAATATTTTATAATCAATTAATGAGTCGAACAAGCGTAAGACTAACTAACTGACCGACCAGCTTGTTCGACAAATATTAGGCTGCAGACAAAAAAGCATATATATGTACACATGAATGTTCATATCGCCATGAAAACGTTGAAACGTTGACAAATGTGTTGCTAACGAGTTTCTACAAAAAAAAAAAAAAAAAAAAAAAAAAGAAAACAGAAAAAAATCTAAAGTAACTTTTTTACTTATTACTTACAGTTAAACATATATAAGCATAATCGTACACAAGCTATTCATCTCCCCATTTACACTGTGACTCGTACTTCCGGGAAATGAGAAATTATCCTTAGAAAAGTAAGGCAACACACACGTACACAAGCAGTATGTGTACGTTGCCGATAGTGAATATGAATAAAAACAAAAACAATGTTCCTTTATAATATATAAACAAGTATATTACGACTATAAGTGTGTTTATATACATACATTTATATATATATATGCATGTGTATATATGCCTTTAACGGGGGAAAGTATTTTTGGAAACATTAATGCTGAAAAAATGTTAAATTAAAAGTCCTTATTTCATTCTTTCTCGATGCCTTCCCTGCTTTTGTACCTATTGTAGTTGCTGTTGTTGTTACACTTGTTGTTGTTGTCGTTATTGTAGTTGCCTTAATAGCTTAATTAATGTCAGGCTTTATAAAAATTTAAGTGCAATTAAACCATTAAACGACAAGAACAATGTAAAAAAAAATCTTTTTTTTTCTTTTTTTTGTTGTTGTTGTTGTAATCATACACACATGTACTTGTTTGTAGAGTTAATAGAATAAAAGAACAAAGAGATAAATACGCGCGAGAGCAAATTATTTCTCATCTGTAAAATTATTCTAAACTAAACTAAAGTAAACAACAAATCACTGTTTTGTTTGCATGGCGAGAGAGAAAGGTCGGAAACGTCAGAGAGAGGAGAGATTTCAACGTAAATGTTATCTTAGCCAACAATTGTTGCTGTGCTATTCATTGGTTCTAAGTAAATTTTAGCTTTATCATCGTATGTTATGTTACATTACCGCATGAAATATATGCAGGATGGATGGAGAAAACCGTATAATACTAAACGTCGGTGGCATAAGGTAATTGTGATAAATTAAAGTACGAAATTTTATAAATATATTACATAGCACTATTAGCTTCCGGTGTAAATGTGACGGCTAATCTGAAAGTTTAATAGTTCGTCATAACTCAGTTATCAAAGGGTCGAAGCGCTTTCATGCAGATTCATTTTCAGCTCATTGGCGATATTCAGAAGTAAATTCCTCTACGCTTTAATGTCGAGACCACACTTCATACAAATGTTTATTATTACGCGTGTTCCAAGTACGCACAATTTGATTGGAAAGAAATTAAATCTTAAGACAAATTTTGAAAAGATGCTATCAGACCTGAAAGCGTTGCGATTATGCACAATTTTTTTAATTAACTTCGGCAGACGTCATTTATATTCTTGGTTACCCTATATCATTGATATTTATCTAGAAGACGTAAATAAGGTTTACTTATGTTTGAATATCAACGAATGTTTAAACACTCTTTGTTGTTGTTTCGCAAATTTACAACATGAGTGCCATAAGCAGAACTATGCGGAACGAAAGGTTTATCGAAGTTCGCTGTACTTTAACGGTCACCGTAGATATTAAGAGCTCTATAGGCACTGTAGATATTCAGGGCCACGGAATAGAGTATGCGGACAGAATTTTATTATCTAAAAGAATTGTTTTCTTTGAAATTTCGTGCTCTGTTCCAAGAGACTTGGGATATTAAAAGGATCCGTTGCGGTAAATTGCACCTCATTGACTATTGACCTATTAATTTCACAGTTGTCTAATGGAATCTTTGGAAAGTGCTTATGTACATTTAAAATTATTTCCAAATAGAAAATGTTATGTAGTTTCATTAGACATGAGGCCAAAAGCGATTCCAAAAAATTCAGTGCTTCCGCCATATTAGGTATTCGGGAAGGAGGTTTTTCTTTGTTCTGATTATGAATTTGGCTACTGAATTAAGCAGCTTCTGCTCACTTTCTCAATTACTTCCCCAAACCTAAAGGGTAAAGCATGTGGTTCTGTCGTTAATGAATTCAGCCAGAGGGGAGAACAATTATTTGATCACACAAGTATAATTTTATAGTCCCAATAAATTTCGTTTTCATATCTGTTAACAGATCATTCATAGAGAGATTAGCAAAGATCTTATTTTCATAGTTGCACCGGAAGTTTGTATCGAATGTATATCCACACGATGTAGTGAATGGCGCATGTGCAATCATCTACGTATCACACAGTCATATCTCTGTGTCTGTCTGCTAGTAGAAGTCGGCGCTTTGCCTGTGCTCAAACGAGATTGAAAAACAGCCTCTTTCGCGAATGGGTTCGCCAAAGATCAACAGAAACGCCATCATTTGTATTTTTTTCTCTCAATTATGGCTTCAATACTTTACTCGCATCTTAAAGTTTAGTTTTTAATTTTAATATTTTTAAATTCTTACGTCAAGTTCGAGAATGAGACCGGCATGACGATAATTGATCGCAGCAAAAAAACATATACAATGATTTATAAATGCAAATGCATATATGAAAAAATAATTTGTTCTTTGTACAATTATTTATGATATGACATTATATGTAACAAATAAAAACGTTACAATCGGTCAAGGCTGACCATTGAATATCTTACACAAGTTCGCTTAATATAAAATTGTTTTTTGTCGTGGTCATAATTTATCACAATACTTACCTTACATATAATGAGTTATTCCAAATGGAGCATTACAAAAATATATGGAGCGAAGCATAATATTGATTGAGCATAAATATACATGGATAGCAATCAGACAGATGGACAGATGGACAGATCGGACAGATGGGACAGTCAAACTGACTCAGATCGGAATCAGATGATTCTGATTGACTCAGAGGATGAATCGATTGAAACAATAAAAATCACAAGCTTTTCCTCCTCGTGTTGCATTCATACACACAAATTTTCTACAACATTGTCACGAGTGGTGCAAGAATGATATGAAACATATACGAATACCTATTCGATGACCGTCGAGGTCAATTAAGCTCTTTATTTGCTTAAAGAAGTCCCTACAGCAATCTGAAAATAAAAAGAGTTCTTTAACAATGTTTTCGAAAGGGAAGGAAATATCATAGAGTAGAGTGTATACGAGGAGGTTACTAAGCATAAAAAAAGATTACTTTTGGAAAATGTGAAAAATTTTACAACACTGAAGGCATTCTCTCGAGACATCTTTAACATAATAAACTCCATGGGGAGTGAATGCCTATAGCTAGTAAAGTTCGCAAAGTTTTATTCCTAGAATATTGATTTTTGTGTGATTGATGAGAGTCTTTGAGTGAAAAGGTTCAATTTCGAGCAAAAAAATAATAATAAAAAGTATTTAAATAATTAAGTTAATTTATCGAAAATAAGAAATTCGTTTCTCTTAAAAAAATACATTAAAATCTATATCGACAGATATGTGGTTTTTATTGAACTATGCAATTGAAGCCCATATGAAAAGAGGATATTGGATGATTTTTACACTATTACTTACTCTAATATTGGATTTAAATTTATTATATATTGGATATTAAGTTACCATTAGCTTTCCACTCAAATGGAACATAGCTTTTTTTTTAATTTGACGAATTATTTGAGCAAATATGAATGTAATTTAATTTAACCGAAACTTGAAGATTGGATAAGTTACTAACTAATGTAACCTAATTTAACCGAAATTCGAAAATTAGACAAGTTACTGACATATGAACAAGTAAAGAAAATGGCGACCAAATTTATTATATACAGCGAAGCGGTGTTAACCAAAAACTCGCGTGTTAAAAGCGACCAAATGTAAATGTTGCCCAGTATGGATTAGAGCGACTTTGCTTTCATTTTATGCTGAATTCCAATCTATTAGGTGTATAAATAAATTTTGCTACTTTTTTCTTGAAATTCAACTCTGTTTAAAATATACTTTTTACAAAGCTTAATATTCGAAATATTCACCATCGTAATCCATTGTCTTTTGCCACTTGCCGTATAGCTTAGGGTTGCCCCCGCCCCCCTCCCCCCCCGCCGTTTTGAAATGCTGATCTGCTAAGTACGACTGCATCACTCTGAAGCAGTGGCAATAGGAAGAAGACGGGGACAGATAGAGGAGAATGTGCCGCAACCGGGATAAGTTCCTAGCGCGAGAAGGAGATCCCCTCCTTGGCTTGTGTCTGATGGAGACAGACGTACGTACGCCTATTTCGTCGTTTTCATAACGAACAATATTCTCACAAACTGTTCTGCTGCTTATTGCACTTTCCATATCTTCGGCCACAGTCTTTTTTAGTTTAAAACGGAGTAACCTGCAACGGCATCCATCTCTTTGCACCTATATACACAGAACGACAGCTTGTCAAGAATTGACACTTATATCATACAAACACCGATACATCTAAGCTATCTATGCCTCGGAAAATTTAAAGGCGTCAGATCAATAAGTGGCAGAACTTAGTTAGTGCACTTAATATTAGTTGTAGGCAAAAATGCTGTAATTGTTTTAAACCGTCAACTACTTCGACAGCAAATAGATTGCCTTATAAATTTGTGGAGAGTGCATAAAAAGATTAAGAAAATTCAATCAAGTATGCATATGAATGGTTGATTGTAAGCAATAAGGCAAAAGGCTTTAGCAGAAGAAATTTTAATTTTTCGGAAAAATGTTCATTTTTTTTTATAATTATTTACTGCTTGTTTTTATTCCGGATACATTATCTTAACTTCCGTTAACATTGAGGATGTTCACTCTATAGGAAATGGAAAATTATTTTTGTAATTTTGGAGCCTAATGACCTGAGTACGCTCTGTAAGGTGTTCCATTTAAGTTTAATGTTTTCTCTCATTTCTTAAACGGTAACCGAAAAGAAAGAAAAACAGATGTGAATTTCTGCACCCTTCACCTGCAACCGCGATTAAGCTAAACTGTTCTCAACGAGCACCTACAGCAAACACATATAAGTAATGCAAATGTATGCGATTAACTAAGAGACTTACTTGTATATATATATATATATATATATACACAAATATAGATATGTATGTACATATATATATATAGGTATACGTATGTATATAGGTATCTTTATAGAGATACACACGTATTTATGAAACGCCAAAAAAGCAAATATTGACTCTGGCTAATCGCCCATAGCAAACTAAGAAACCCAAGTGTGTCTGCCTGATGATTCGTAAACTATGCCTGCCGTCTCTCTTGCTTTCATACCGATGGATGAATGCATACTAAATTCATCATAACGTTGACACAAATCGGAACTATTTGTCTATCATCGCGTACATTATATTCATCAAGTTTCAAAGGTACAATAGGTGTCAACATGTTTTTATTATTAATTTATAAAATCTAGCAGTTATTGAGTTGAAATTTTCTCTGCAATATTGAAACCGGCCTCATCTCACATGTGTAACTTAAGTGATAACTTTCCAATGTTCTCCAAAGAGATATATTTTGTTTCTTTTCTACTTTTATTTTATTTTTGTTTTTTTTTTTACTTTTAGTAGCTGGCTGACGCGCTTACGGCAAAGTGTGTTATGTGAAGAGTGCACTTAATATTGTTTATGATAGCTGTTACATACGTGCTTATAAATGATTAAAAAGTTAGCATTACTCTCATATATGTAAAACAGCGCAAACATCAAACTGTCGACGGCATAAAATTGACTCGACTGTATATATGACGGTTCAGAATAAAAAAAAAAGAAATGAAACTGAAACAGAAACAAACACACGAAAAAAAAAAAGAAAGAGGAAAAGGAAAAAAGACAAAAGAACCCTATATGAGTGACATAGAAATGAACAAAAACAAAACATCGCCATCTGAATAGAACTGAACATGAATAGCAAACAGATACATAAGTGTGCGAAAGCTGTATAGCACTATGTGTAGTATGTTTACGAGTGATTTTGTGTCAGCATAAACTTTAGATAAGAGTAACAAATATTCTACGATTTGTCCCTATGTGAACTTTCTTTTAAATGCAGAAGACATTCCAAGCATGCGACTAATGTAGTAATTCTCTTTGTGCACAGAGACAATAACAACAACATGAAGGCGTCAATCCCAAGATACTTCGGTATATAACGATGCAAACAGTTAGCACAGGTGACTAAGGGAAGAACACCTTTTCTTAGACGCGTAGACATGTATATTTTTGTATATATATATATATATAGATATATATATATATATATATGTGTGTATATATATACATATTTATGCATATATAAGTATGTATATATAATTATATATTTATATATATTTAAATGTGTGTACACAATTATTTAATCTGTGTATGCATATGCACGTTGCATTAGTATGTAATATGTCGTTTCTATACGTATGGCAATTTGCACATTTGCACGTAAACATATGCATTAACAGGCAATAATTTCTTATGTACACCAAAATATATATTCCTATGTCGATATAAAATTGTCTCTCTATCCACTCAACTGGTATATAAACCAAGTGATGTGTAAGTAGGTGTGAAAAAAATATTGCAATCAGGCAATATCAATTTTAAGTACCCTGCGCCACATTGCCTTTTACTATTTTTTATGCATTTTCAATAATTATATTGTTTTTCCATGTAAAGGCATGGCAGCCTTAAAACGCGACGAACTTAAGACGTAAACTGAATGGATCCAAATTTTGCAAACTTTAAACATTTTATCAATGGTCTAATTATTCTTCCCCCAATTTCCCCATGAAGTACAACAAATTAAATTTCTTTTGCCGTATAAAGACTTACTTTTCATGACCATCCTTATTGGGTCCAAAATGTAGATCCACCTGATTGCTATTTGCTATAATCCGTATATTATGTCCATTTAATTTTGTGAGCCAATTTTCATCATAACCTATTAAAAACGAAACCTTGCTAGTTACTTTTCTGTGGGAGGGGACTCAAAAAATTGTCCAACGCAATCTAAATTTTTTACATCAAATTAATATGAAATACTAGTAGTAATACTTAGTGATTTTGTCATATAATTAATTTTTGAAAATAAAGCATTATGTGGGAAGTGGTCGTGAAAGTAATGCGATCTAATTCATTTTCAATAGCATAAGTGCTGGATACAAAACTTGACAGTGCATCAAATTTCGCTAAAATATTTCAAAAACTACGACTTGTAAGCTGAAGGAAAAGACAAATGGATAGACGTTAAACGGACAGACCGACAGCCAAATTGAAATTGACTCACACAATGATGCTGAACCGATTGTTATATTAAAAAATAGGTCTATCATAAGTCTTAAAGAGTGCTACACACATCCGGACTACTTTTCGGACCACGTAAGCTTATGTTTTGGTCATGCTTCGTTCCTTCACATGAAAACAAGGAATAGCTTATTATTATATCACGAAAATAAACGATGAAATGTACTCCTTGTATTGGCTATTTAATCATCGTTTTTATTCAATTTTAATACTTTCACGTACCTAAACAATATCTTAGCTTATATTCATTCTAACTTTTTCTATCTCTCTTCTAGTAAAAGAGAGAAAGGTAAAAAGTTGCAGAGATGGACGAGAATATTTCGTAAAGAAGTAAGCTTTGATAGCGTGATTTTACAATGATATAGAACTTGTATTAAAAAAAATTTTTTTTCTGCAGTTTTATAGTTTAAAGTACATATTTTTTCTACATTATTTTCATGGCTTTTCTCATTTCTTTCTCATCGTCATCGTATGACGCGAATTAGGGACATACTCCGAGTGATTGTTCACAGCGCCAAAAAAAAAAATTTTTTGAGGAAAAATGCAATTCATGGCAATTCAAAGAATTTTTCCTCTGAAAAAAAAGAAATAGTTCCCGACTTACAGGGCTATTAAAAAATAAAAAAAATTCTCTAGCATTGAGCAGTTCTCGCTACGCGAATTGAATTTAAGTGGCATTTTTAGATAGCATGCGACTCACCTAAGTATAGCAAATTAGTGTACAAGACAATCAGACCTAATGGTAAGCATAGGCAAACAGAAAAACAAAAAAAAAAAAAAAAGAAATTCAAATTAAACCCCTTGTCTTCTTGATCTGAACGGATATGTCTACTCTTGTCTGCATGCATATACACCAAATTACTTTCATAAGAGAATTGTAAAATTGAGTTTGAAATTGAAAAGTCTGCGTATAATTATCCGACGGGCAAAATTTGAAGCAAGAAGAAATCAGGAAGCATTGATATGATCCGTTCGGCATACATCCCCTACGATTTTCTAATGTTATGAAACTAGACAGCTTTTAACAATTATTTGATATTTGATCTAACTCTTCTCCAGATATGAAACCTATAAAGCAACACTTAAAAAGATACCTGCAACTAGATTGTCACGTCTCACCGAAGCACTGGCCAATTATGATCCAGTTCTTAATGAATATTTTTTTGATCGACATCCCGGTGTCTTCACGCAAATACTTAATTATTATAGGTGAATTCATATCGTGTGTGACATGTCTCCTTAAATTTATAACATTGTGAATGAAATTTTTTTAGAACTGGAAAATTACATTATCCTACCGATGTTTGTGGTCCTCTGTTTGAGGAAGAGCTCGAGTTTTGGGGTTTGGATTCAAATCAAGTAGAACCATGCTGTTGGTCTACCTATAGCATACACCGTGACACACAGGTAAATAAGTAATTAAATGAAACAATGTGTACGTGAACGACTGTTTTATAGAATACATTAGCGATTCTGGATAAGTTGGATATTGAGAATGAGAAGCCGTCGGAAGAGCAAGTAGCCCGCTTATTTGGTTTCGAAGATTCATTGCACAAAGGTCAACTAAACTGTTGGCAACGTATAAAGCCAAAAATTTGGGCTCTATTCGATGAACCGTCCAGTTCAACAGGAGCCAAAGTGAATTTACTTTGAAATAATGTTCATATCCCATGTCTTGTTAATGTTTCGTGAATTTTGTAGATTGTAGCCAGTATGTCTGTGTTCTTCATTTTTATTTCTGTGATATCATTCTGCCTGAAAACCCATCCGGGTTTTCGAGTAGATTTTCCCAGCTCACCCGCCTTCATCGTTAGTACCACCGTCGCTACCGAAACGAATACACCGCTAACCACCTCTGAGGTTGCATCCATTCCTAACCAAAGTCACCATTTGCCGGCCAATTTAAATATTTCCACTTACCGTGCGCTCGTGAAGGCATATCACAATGAGACCATTTTGCCTTCTGCATTCAAACCCATCAATGTTACACGGACGGCGTCCGAAAATGTTAACTCTAGCCTTGCAAAACCGATTGCTGCACTCTCTTTGGAGAAATTTTTGAAATTAGAAAGAATTAAACGCTCTCCCAGCGTAGTTAACGAAATTCAGAATTACAATGTAACCGAGGCACCCTCTCATGGTTGGTTGGATTCTATTGGTCAACCACATCAGGCATTTTTTTACGTAGAGCTGGTGTGCAACGTATGGTTCTTCTTCGAGGTTATTGTACGGTTTATCGTAAGTATATATATATATAATGTCAGTAGCTGCAGAAATCTATTTCTATTCGCTATGCATTTTTTACATTACAGGTTTCACCAAATATCTGGCAATTTGTTAAATCGCCTGTAAATATCATAGATTTTGTCGCTACGCTCAGCTTCTATACGGATGTAATGCAACGCATGGGCGAACATACAGGGCTACTGGAAGCTTTTTCGATCGTACGAATTATGCGTTTATTTAAGCTAACTCGCCATTCTCCCGGCTTACGTATACTAATCCATACTTTCAAAGCATCCGCCAAAGAATTGACGTTGCTTGTGTTTTTCTTAGTTCTTGGAATTGTTTTCTTTGCCAGTCTAGCTTACTATGCCGAGAAGCTACAGGTATTCACCTTTTCAATTTCATTGATTAAATAACAAAATTATGGCATATAGAATATTCTTCGTATTAAAAAATCGATAAACAAGCAGAGCGAAACAAGAAATAAAGCATGCAACACATAATTCATTCATTCATTGCTGTTATCCTTAAATGCTTTAAAATCACATTTAAAGCATGGAAACTAACTAACTTCTCATCCTATCTAAATTGTATTTTTGTTTTTAGGACAATCCCGAGAATCAATTCAAGAGTATACCATTGGGGTTGTGGTGGGCTATTGTGACAATGACTACCGTTGGCTATGGTGACGTGGCCCCTAAAACGTATCCTGGCATGTTTGTGGGAGCCCTTTGTGCTTTGGCCGGTGTACTGACAATCGCTTTACCCGTACCTGTTATTGTAAGCAATTTTTCGATGTTCTATTCACACACACAGGTAAATTGGCAAGAATGCCTTTGACTGCATACCTACGTATATATGAATAAACATGCATATGTAAACATAAGTGTAACTAATTGGTATATATATATATATATATATATACGTATGTATTATAATTAAAATCTATGACATGTTTTTACGTATGTATGCAAAATTGTTTATATGGCCCTATAATCAATTAATGACTAATACAAATTGTAGGCCCGCTCAAAACTACCAAAACAACGTCGCCGTGTCTTACCAGTAGAGCAGCCGAGACGTAAGCGTGAACAATTGCCACAGCCAAGAGGTCGAACTAATGCTGTAAAGCAGACCTCACTTGGTGTAAATGTTCTCGCCCCTGGGCCGACGCAGCCACCGACGTTATTGAAAGAAGCTTTTACTCCGGCAAAAATCGGTAAATATTCATCCACTGCTCACTTGGAATTTAATGTAATCTTCATTTTCATTAAAAATTTAATGAAATGCCCGTAAGTGGATGTCTGTATTTATATGCATAAAAGTAGATTAAAAGCACAGTCTATGTTGTTCTTGTATATAAATTTGCGTGTATGTGTGCGCGTTTGCGGTTTGTTATTTCCTTTTTGTATCACGTTTTCTTTCTTGCGAGGTTATTGTGCTACTCTCACAAGTTTCCTTATGTTTCGACTTATGTGTATATATTATATATAATATAGAAAGTCATACAGAGAGCATGAATGGCGTAAATGTTGTTGGTGTTAGTGTAGAAAGGCCGCAACTAATATTGCCCGCCATTGTAAAGAATCATCATACAAGATCTTGCGAAACAACGATATCAATACAAACATCTCCTATGATGGGTTTTAAAGTGGATCCAATTATCGTAAGCAGTAAGTAAAGTCATACATAACCTTCACGGTCATGTACATAACGTCCCTCTCGTGTACATAAACTAAACACCCATATTCTTTATCTAGTTATACACATATATGCCTCGCACTCATTTACATTGCAGCACCATTAGTCCTTTGTAAAAATTGTTTCCATTATTAGATGTGACAATCATTTAGTTGTTCGCTTACACAGTAGTTTAATTCAAAAAAAATTTCTAACTTAGCCGATTACTTGACAGTACCAGCTATACATAACCTAGAGCCACGTGCCGCTACTACAGGTCATGATTGTATGCTTCCTCTACAACCGCAACTTCTTGTTCCGCTTGGTACGATATTAAAAAATTTTCTATTCATTCTTTTATATACAACGCAATAACTTGCGAATAACTTTTTGAATAGAAAATAAAAATCAACAAACCATTGCGGAGCGAAAAGATGGTACAACATCAACTATAAGATTATATGACTATAAGAAATCGCCACAGCCTACTAGACCTTTGCATTTAGGGCATCATCATCGCTCTAACATAAGATCAATGTTGAATGTGCCACCCACATTGAGTGTAGCAAACACGCAAATGCCAGGACATCTCGACAACTACTCAAGCAATGAAGATAAATTGCAAGAAAATGAACAAATATTCAAGATTCATGGCAACAATAGTGATATGGCCTCTAACGGTTTGACTGAAAACAACTCTAATTTACAACAACCGCAAACACTGCCTCACCAACATCACCACCTACAGCAACAGCAAATTATAAATCAGCTATGCTTTCACTATCCTCTACAACCCAAGGTAACATTATTAGACGATGGCGTTGATACCTGTGAAGATTGCGATGAATACGAGGAGACAGCGTCGACCAGTCACTGTGATGAGTTAAATATTTGTAGTGACGGTGAGGTGAACCGCAATAATGTCACCACAACCATCACCATTACGACCACGACTACTGCTACTGCTACTACTACTACTACCATTACTACTACTACTACTACCAACAGCTCAGCTTTTATATTAACCAGCAACGGTGATAGAAATTGCGGCAACCGTTTATATTCATGTAAAATGGATCTGAAATAATGAATTGGTACAATTTTTTTTTTTTTCTTTTTTTTTAAATAATCGCACACCAAATATACACTACAGAGATTAGAGAGTACAATTTTCAAGCAACACACACAGATACCAAAGTTTATATTCATTATTAATAGTTGCTGAGAAAAAAAAGTAACCCATAAGAGAGAGAAGATAGTTACCGTTGCCGTTGCCGTTGCCCATGTTTATGTTAATAAGGGGAGTTTTGGTTTAGATTTTAAATTAGTTTTCGCCTTTTTTTTTTTAATGGCACAAGCATCGGCAAATCAATTTATATAAATCTTGTCATTTTATTTTCAACGCCTGCAAGTACGTATTCGAGATGACACAACGTGCCTGCATTTTGTGGTATGAAACGTAAAGAAATGGAAGATCTCCTGTTCTGACGCAGTTGAGATGACTCATCTAATATAATCCCTGTAAATAAGGAAAGTGCGTTCACAT
>NW_023998416.1:15083513-15136471 GCF_014805625.2 Glossina fuscipes
ACATAACTTCCAGAACATTCTGCTTTCGCATTTTGCAATTTTTGCAATAGCAACACTCTTAATGCCCTTGAGGGGTCGCTTTAATTTAACGAGTACGATTATCAAAGATTTTTTATAAATATAACGTGTGTGTGTGCTACGTTCAATATAGAAATTTTAAAGCAGTTTAAGACATTTGCGAAAAAATAGTCAAGATAGTCCGTATCTATTACAGTTAGTCAGTCAGGCATATTCCCTAAATTTCTAATTTTCCATCTCAACTTCTCCGATGTCAAATATTGCAATAACCGCATCAAGTAATGTTGAACGTTTCGCTAAGAAAGTAACGGTAGAAAATCATACTATTCAATGAGTCTAGTATTTCAGTAGTATATTTTTTTGACACGGAGTTGTCGAATGCAGCAGCAAGACTAAAGGAAGATATCTTTCAGCCTCTCTTACAGTCTGTTTCGTTTTCATTTTAGTCGCGGCTGACAAAAGTAGGAAAACACCCACACAATTTTACGTCTCTGGAATAGATTGTGGAGGGCATTAAAAATTTTTGATATTCTTTCTTCTTCTTTGATGAGCTCGTTGCCGAACATTTTGAAATACACAACTGCTTGCAAATTATCAAATGCTTTAATCTTAATGTCAGCGATACGCACGTAACAAATAAAATCGATATATTAGTTCGGGTCATAAACAACTTTTGTTGTTTCTAACTTCTTAAGTTTCTCTTATCTTCAGTTTACGACAACCGGTCGATTGTTACGTATTCAAACTTCCTGCTATGTATCTCTTATCAATTATTTTGGATTGTTGCTTCTTATCCCCAGAAGGGAATTTGGCAAACCAATATTTAACTTTCCGATCGCTTATTACATTTGCACTGTGTGCGCAGCGTATTTTTTCAATTGTCACCTCAGCGTCATTGTCTTGTTCAAATTCCCAAAGCATCACATAACGAATATGCATTTTTCACTCTATTGTTATAAGCAAGAGTTTCATGAAACGTACATCACACAAAACATTTTTTCGAAGAGTAACTAAACTCTTGTCTATTTAGTGAAAACAAAAGCGGTAACTTACAGTAGGCGGACACGAATATAGATTCAACCGCCTGCATCAGTGGTTATTTATGACTCCAACTATTTATTTATTTATTTTTTTTTTTTTTGACTACAAAACGCATGCAACACTTTAAGATCAAACGGCTAAAATGTGAAATTATAGAGAAGAACATCGATCAGAAGCAACAGCAAATTTTAAAGTCAATAGTTCAAGTAAACAGTTTCTAGAATATATTTTTAGACTTAAAAACAACAAGTGTATTCAAGTCTAAGTAACTCTACACTACAAAATATGGTCTACCGCACTGAGATTTGGACCCGGGAAAATCCAGTTGGCAGACGGCACCGTTATCCCCCGGCTGCTCATGCGAACTCGTACCGACTATAAGGCGCAAAGAAACAGAGTTCTCGAAATTTGAAAATTTCATTGCTTTCTGATCAAGGCACGTACACGATTTTTGTCGAATCATCTGCTGTCCATCTGTGTTTTACAGACTCCATTTTCCTTCTACACCTTATTTATGCGGCTTCTCGTAAATGACCTTGCACCTTGCTGTTGTAACTGTAGAAAAGAAAATAAATGTGAACAAGAAGGTTGGATGCACTTTCCAGTCGAACCATATGCCTGCATTTAGGAATTGTATACCTATATTCTTTGCTGCCATATGATTCGGTTGATAGATCGGTTCTATTACTTGGCAGCAATTTTGATGATCTGTATTTATATTAACATTTCGCATTGTCTATTGTGACCTGAGCTAAGGAGTATATTAAAATATTTAAATAATCGAATGTAAGTATTTGCGGGCAGATCAATTTTACGATTTAGGGAGTATTTGACGTAGAATGGTGTTCATTCCTGAATATTATAGATAGATAGAAAAGAAAATGTACCCGTCACTTGAAGAGTGAGCATAAAAATAAATTGAAATATCAAAAATTACTAAAAGAATTTATTTATTGCAAAATTTTTCATTTTCGGTAAAGTTACATTTATATGTTTATGTATGTACATATACTGAGGGTACCGAAAAGTTCTGTTCGTTTTGATTACGAGAAATCTCAACAAGTTCGCGCATATTCATTTAACGCATACTTCGCAATCTCTTTTTATCACTGAATGTATATATACAGGCTGGCCTTACAGATGAGTTAAACCAAAGAGGGTTTCTGTTAGCATTAAGTCACGTATCTATGAGGAAGTTCAGCTACTCCACTGTATTTTATAGGAATTCCAACAAGGAAGTAATGCTACAGAAGCGTGCAGATATTTGTTCAAAGTGTTCGCTGAGTTTTTGATAGAACATGTTCGAAAAAATTCTGATAAATCACGTTCTGGGCAACCATCTTTGATCGACAATGACTCTATTAGGGTTATGTTTAAGCAAAATCCATTTTTAACAACATCAGACATTGCGGAAAGACTTGATTCAGCTCAGCAAATCATTTCGAACCACATTCGGGAACTAGAATTGTGTTTTATTATAAAAACCGGCAGAACTTTCCGGTAACCTATGATATATATGCACTACCCTACTACTATGTATTGTTATCTACTAGCAAGCAAGTTAATTTACATTTTAATTAAATTAAACATTTCCTTGCATTCGAACACATAGCACTTACTTTTGCTACGCTTTTTTATAATAAACGGTAAGATTTTAAAATTAATACATTTTCTTCACGGAAACGTGTTGGAAAGCCAAATGAGACATAGGACAAAGTAAGTTCAGCCAAGGTGTAAGCAAATGTCACAACAACAAAATCCCTTGATGTCTCTGTTGGATTGAATTTCCATTTAATTGATAACCTTTTCCGCGTTAATTATTAAATAAATTATTTGTAATTCTTCGTTAATAATGGAAACCCTCTTCTTTATATAAGTAGCAAGAGCTTTTTAAGACATCTTGTACCAACTCTTCTTTTGAAGTTAATAATAATAACGAATCCTTTAATTACCTAATAAAACACGCAATTTGCATAAACGAGAAAAACACAAAAAGAAAAAAAAAAAACAAATAAATAAATAAATAAATGAAAACAAAAAAAAGTTATTAATATTTAGAAGATCATTATCGGGCCTTTGTCTGTTAAACTTGTTCTCAGGCCATTAAGTATTGTAGTAAGTAACTAAGTTAATGAGTTTAATAAAATTAAATAAATTCATAACATTAATTATAAGAAACTAGTGCTCCAAGCTCGAAATTCACATCCAGTTATTTTCCTTTTTTTCTGAACAATTAATATAATTAGAACGAATTGCATGAATGTATACCCGATTTTTTTTAAAGGGTACAAATAATACCATTTTTAGATAGCTTAGTATTTACAAAAAAAAAAAATAAATAAATAAAAAAAAAATAAAAAAATAAAAAACAGATGAAAACGAAAAAGACAAGAACAACATTATATTTTATCCAGTTAATAATTAATAATGTTTTCTTACCATTTTTATACATATTATTATGTACTGTATGTATGTGTATCATTACAATCTAGATAAAATTTATTTGAAATGTAAATGAGATTTTGTCATTTTCTGTTGAGACGTTTCAAATAAAAATTTCAATTTGTGAAATAAAAAAAACAAAAAAAAATTACATGTATATGAAGACCACCAAAGTTAAGAAAATTCCGCTGTAGGTCATAACTTATTGGTCGCGGTAAATTGCCTACCGGTTTTTCGAACTTGATTCAACTCATTTTTTAGCTGTCACAATGATGATCCTAATGAATAACATTCATTTGCATACTTTGAGAGACTCGGCATTCTCCTGGGAGTTTCGGAGGTAGCTGCATCTAGTTTGCTATCGGCAAAGGCATAACACTTATTGGTTGTATCGCTCCTATCTCTGTTCTTTCCCTTGAGAGCTTGGTCATATTGAAAAATAAAAAGAGGGTCAATGCGGTAGAGCCACACACTTTACGGGCCAATTGTCATCTGTATTATTAAATATTTAAAAGTCAAATATTTACTTAACATACGTCGCGTATGAATAAAAAACGCAACACGTATCTTAAATGGAAATACGTTTTGAGAGTGAGCCAGCAATGTAGTAGGGGATTATGCCATCAATAATTACTTTTATTGTTATGATAACAATATTATAAGATTGTAGCACATAGGTACGTGAGCGGTCGGACACATTATAACGCATAATATACAGCTTTATAAACTGAGCAGCACGAGTGGGATAAGTAACTTACACATGGCTGCCTATTTGCCGCTATCTTCATTTCAAGATTTTTTTTGAAAAATTTATTTATTCTGACTCTCTCGATAAGCGCAAGAATCAGCTTAATCTACATATTATCAATAAGGCCGTTTTCTTTATAGATTCGGAAATATTTCTGCAGAACTTTACCTACAGATTCGCAATAAATTACGACTTGAAGATGGAACAAAGGAGTACCAGACTGACCAACGGTAAGTTCTTGGGTGTTGTATAAATCTTTACAAAGTTAACATACTCTTGTCCCGCGAGTGTTGTAGAGTATAAAGATGACTACTTTACCGACAGCTATAAATTCTGTAGTCATTACAGCGAGTTAACAAACCGGCCTAGTTTTTTTTTATGCCCATCACCGAAGAATGAGGGGTACATTCATTTTGTCAAAACATTTGTAATGCCCAGAAGGAAACTTCAGAGACACAAACTATCTATATTCTTGGCCAGCATTAAATACTAAATCAATTTGATTATGTCCGTCATAAATTTGCAACGCCCAGAAGGAAACTTCAAAGGACGCGCAGCATCAAATATATTGATCAGCATCAAATACAAATACAATTTAAGGATGTCCGCCTGTCCGTCTGCAAAAATTAAAAGGGGATTTGACGGAAAGGCTTTTTCCCCTTTTGCCTATTTACTTTTGAACATATGTCACGGATGCCTGCGGGTAATGGTGGTAATTGATCAACGGCGCCGTGGAAGCCTTATGGCGGAAGCGAGCGCAATTTTTCACTTTTTGAACGAATATCGTTGATCAATTTGTGAGTCCTGACTGCTTGGATCCGGCCCTTCGGGGTGTACTCGTGGTGGTTGTGGTTGGCAGTTCCTAGCCAAAGTGGAACAGTCGAGTGCAGCTAGGCCTCACCACTGACCAGAGTGGGGTTTATTGTTCCATACGCAATAAACCGTTCTGGACTCTGGTGCTGTTTAGGCCCCTACTCTGTGGGGATTGTCTAACTCGCCAGGGGGCATAGTACGCTTACAGTGACTTGGGCCACTGTGGGGTTAAGCCTTTCAGGCAGGAACCCACGTTAAACCCTTGCTACAACTGCAAATTCTGCCTATCTGTTGTCTGCTTTCTCCTTGCCATAAAAATGAAGTTGTTCTCTTCAAATCTGGCACAAATCTGTGCCACGTAAATTGGGAATAATTCTGTTTTTCAAAAGAATAAAAAGCTGATTCCTTCCTCATTATTCATCACCTAAAGCAGGTAAATGTACAAAAATTTGCAAATATTCTATGGGCGATACTATGGTGTCTTTTGCTCGTTGCACATAAACTACACCAGATGCACGATATAAATTTCCATTACCTTATACTAGAAAAATAGGAAAAACCAGCCACGCCCACCGAGTGTTATGGAGTATGCAAATTTATATTTTTCCTTTTTTCTATCTTTTATAGGATATCGGTGATGGCTACAGAAGATTCGGTCACAACCGAATATAATTTTCTCACTTGTACCTATTTGTAACAGACTCTATAAATCTACCTATTACAAATATGGTTTTTGGTTTTAATATTATTAAAAAAAAAACTGTTTGTACATTTACGTTTAAATAAAATTTTATTTCGTTTATAATATTTGTATTTTTATACAAAAAAGTATATTTTAAATTAATAATCTATACGTACTTTATTAATTATATACTATTGCATATATTTGCAAGAACACACTCACACGGTAATACATATCTAAAAGTTTAGTCGTTTATCTTTAGTTATTAAATATGATACAAAACGCGTTTTCCAAATTATGATCGCTTTACATGTTTACATTAGGGAAACAAGTAGCGAAATTAATATTCTTACGAAATCACATGAATTTTTATTAGCTTTATGCGTGGAAAGACTTTCACTTACAGAGAATCAAATAATAATTTTCTTTTTTTTTCGTTTGAATTTAATTAGAATGGCTGGGTAATGAAAATATTATTACAAACTAAATTAAAAATTTTCATAAAATATATACACATATATAAATGTATATATAAGAAATATTAGTTGTTTTAATATCCTTTACAAGTCAGATCTATCTGGGGCCAATTGCGTGTTTTCGTATATTTATAGTTAAAGGTGCCCAAAATATCTTCGCTGTTCGACGTAAGAGTTAAATAATTATGTGACTGTGCATGAATATGAATTTAAAATATCTAAAGCATCTTTTCAAAAGCTTTACATTAAGCCGAGTAATTCCGTCGAGAATTAAATTTCATTTTGCATTGCAAATTTAAAAAAAAATTAAATAAATAATTAAAAAAGGAGAACATAAAACTAAGTAAATAATAATCATAATAATAATAAAAAAAAAAAACAAAAAAAATAAATCCCTCACATAAAATTACATCAATTCAATATAAAGCTTGTTGGGGTAAAAGTTTACATAAATAAAGCGAAAACATTTTAATTACAAAGGCTGCACAAAGATCTCAATTTATACATTTTTCTATATAATAATTTGTGGACATTTTATTGGACTTCACTATCACTATCGCTCTTCTCTGTAAAGATATCTCGACAACATTAATTAATCGTTTATAGATTGTGACGTAATATTTTTACATACCCTTCTTGCCTGTGTAGGCGTGTCGTTTCAGTCGATCATATAGATCTTCTTTTGTGCCATATAGAGAAGCATTGGATCTTGCCAAAGTGCTCATTTTACCACCAACATGGAGACCTAAAATATTATAACGAACAACTTTAACAAACTTTTCTTTGAAAAGCGCGATAACTGTTTGCTAACCATCCTTTATGTAGGCCTCGTTATAAAAGTTTGGCATCTCCCAACCATCTTCTTCGTCGTCATAATAATGAGCGTATGTGCTATGATGAGATGGTGCAATAGATTCAGCGTATGGCGTATGAGCACCATAGTAAAAGTTTACTTGAGAGCCTGTTTGGTCGATAGCTGGTGTAAGCATTTTCTTGGGATCTCGCCGCCGTGTTGAGCGTACACAGATCATCCAAATGAGAAGCACGATAACAATAATAAATATTACAGCCCCTGCAATGCCACCGGCTATGTAAGCAAATTCAGATCGCTCAGCACAATATGGACCGGTGAACGAACCCACACAACGGCAAGATGGTGTTCCTTTTAAATCCTTAACGCATGTGCCAGCATTTTCACAAAAACCTTCGCACACGTCAATACATTCCATGCCGGTACCGTTAAAACCCGGTTTGCATTCGCATTTAAAATCAGACGTCTCTTGTACAAGAATACAATAAGCGTTAGGATCACAATGTGCACTACCCTCTGGGATTTGTTCACACGGATTTGTACATTCTGATTTCGCAGTCGCTCCAGTGTTTTTAGTGCTATGATTTGGTGGGCATATAATACATGTTGTCTGTTGGGATTCTGACTGATAATATCCTTTAGGACATTCCACGCACATGTTGAGTGTACCGTTTAAGTAACTGCCAGGAGAGCAAACCGGCAAGGTGCATTCTTCTACTGATTTAGCTCCCACTTTCGGTGTAGTGCGACCTAGAGGACATGCAGTACATGAAGGTTGCACACCTTGTGATCGATACGTGCCACGGGGACATGGCTCGCAATGTCCATCTATTCCTAACTGCAATCCAGAAACGCATTCATCTCTGCACTCCTTACGTGAAGTCGCTTCAGCTGTACGAGTAGTTTGACCTAAGCCGCACAACTTACAACCGAATGAGCCTTCGTTAGGCTGATAAAATCCGTGACCACAAGGTCTACACAAACCCGTTTCAGAATCGAAATACTTTCCAGCAGGACAGCGTTCCTTACAGTCAGCGGCTGAGCGAGCACCAGGTCCGGCTGTAACTCCTGGCCGCCCAGCGATTATTGGGCACTTACTACACTGCAACTGACCAGCCTCAGACTGATAAGTGCCATGTTCGCATGGCGCACAGGTCATATTTGAGCCATCGTAATAGGTACCAATAGCACATGGTACACAATCGGGTATCATAACAACTTGACCCACAGGGCAAGCATATTCTGAGCCTAATTCTAATGAACCAGGGTCTGGAACGGTATTGGGTAAAATGTCTTGAACAGCGAACTGGTCATCTTCCAAAATAAGTTTCTCCAAAAGGGCTTTTACAGAAGATCGTTCTCCAGACGATGTGTGAAGAACGGGATCACTACACAAACAGAAAAACACGATTTTTTTACTTTCAAAACGCAAAATATTTAAAAAAATTGATAAGCAGCTTAGGAACAAATGAAGACAATTGATGTTAAAAACAAAGCGGTTGCATGATTTACGTAACCAACACCAAAGCAAGGCTTTTGCAATAAAAATTTTTGAATACGCTTTTTTTTTCTAAAGAGTTAAAAAAGTGTACAAACATACTTCACTGCCGGGAAAGAAATTTCCAGCGTGTAGGTATCACCGCCAGTCTGTTGGCGTCCATGACGACCACGTGTCTCTGTTTCTTCTTCTTCACTATAAATTAGGAACAGCACACATACATTTATATAAAAGTTATAACATGCCAGTAACATACATATACTATACATGTAGTAGACATTAAGATAATTAAATAAACTAAACCCGTCTTACAAACTGTACAAGTAAAAATTTGACATAAAAAGGAAATTAGGACCTAGCTGTTGCATAAAAAAACCCGAAGAGAATGGTTTACATCTCCCAACATTACATAAAATTGGAAATATTATAACTAAATATTTTCTCTAATCTTTTCAATACGACTTACGTTAGAACCGGCAATTCTGCTTCCAAGACGTAAACACCACCGTCTTTAGCTTGTCGACGCACCCTATTATGTTGAGCAGCACGATAATGATCGCATTTCACATCAATTTTAATATCTTTGCATTCCCTAGTACCCTCCACTGTGTTCGAGCAAAAGTTCCAATCCCGGTTTAGAGCATTAACAGAATTCGTAACTTTCTGCCTTAAGACTCCTTGCCCAGCTTTGTTGCACAAAACATCTGAAGGGAATAACATTCTTATTCGGAAGACACGCTGAGCAGGCTTGGAAGCTGTATACAGTTTATATTAAAACATGCTAGTGGTTTGTGACAAAAGTTAAGCTTACGCGAGCATGACGGATAAATTAGTGGCATGGAAGGGTCGCTTGTAGGGCGCCAAAAACCCTCAGCTCCACACGTATAAAATTCTGGAACTTCTTCTGAAAACCTTAAGCCAAGATTGCACGCAATTTCACAAACTTTAAATTGACCTCCGGCTCCCCAATCTTTGCAGACTTGAATACCCCCAACCGGGTCAGACAACGGTGGGCAGAATTCGGCTGTAACAAAAGAGTAGTAATAATTTTTACTCATAGTTAGTTTTTTATGCTCTTATATACTCACTAAGTAAAGACACTTTGAAATTACATGATGCGGTATTACCGGCTGCGTCTGATGCCAAGTAAGTGATATCGTATGATCCCCAGAGCAACGTGGCACCCGACCGGTGGCCATTTCGTTCTATAATCTTTGTCACACCAATATTATCACTAAAGTGCGGTTCGTCCCACGTAACTACGGCTGAACCATTCTTAGCAATAACCCATAAATCACCGGGGCAATGTTCAACTATTGGAGGTTCTTTGTCAACGACCAACTGCTGACAATTAGGGCCACTATAACCGTTTGGACATCTCCGCTGACCGCATGTAGAAGGCACTGTTCGTTCGACACCACCTGATGTAATTTCATACCCCGACCAGTTAAGAACTAAACCGTTGTATAGTACAGGTTCTGAGCGGCAATCCCGAACTTGTTTTTGAATATCTGACGTTACGTCAAGCGCGCGTGCCCATACTTGAGCTTTGGTTATTGTGCCTTGGAAACCGGTTTCAGAGTATGCAAGATCGTGCTTAAAAGTACTGGGTTGTGGTCGTCCAAGTACAGTCCAGAGAAATTTGGGCATAATACGTCCTTGAGCGTATTCTAACTTACTAGCAATAAGTCCTTCAGTAATTAACTGCAATTGACCACTAATGCCGTCCCAAACAATAGCTACATGATGCCATTGACCATCATTAACTGATGTGTACTCTCCAAACGATAAGAAAGCATCAGGCAAGTCTGCGAACAGCGAAACTTGCACCCCGCTGGAGTGAGCTTGAAGTAAAAGATGCCGGTTGTTAGCTGTGTGGGCTGATTCCACTCCATACAGATTGAAGAAGATTCCCGTATCATCCTTTTGCGCAAATTGGACCCACATCGCAATGGTTAAGCTTGGAGATTCGCCTGTATAAAAAGGTACGACTTGCGCTGCAGTTGAACGAGAGGCATCGCTGAAATATAGATCATAGTCTACTTGTATAACTTTCCGACAATCATCGCCAGTCATATTGAAGGGGCATTGGCAATAAAAAGTGTTAGTCAAATCTACGCAAGTTGCACCTGGGGGACACGAGTTGTCTTTACAATCAACAATGTCTTTTTGGCAATTTTTGCCTGTGAAGCCTTTTGGGCATAAGCATGTGTAGCCCGCACCATTATCTATGCATGTAGCACCGTTTTGGCATATATTTGCCTCACAGGCATCAAATTCGTATTGACAACCTATGCCAGAATAATCTATTGGGCATGTGCAATTTAAACCGGAGCCAAAATCTTGACATTTTCCACCATACATACAAGGATTTCCTATACATCTTTCAGGAGCGGTTTCACAGTTCTTTCCATCAGTTCCACTAGGGCAAACGCAGAAGTAATCTTGGAATAAATCAATGCAGCTAGCATCGTTTTGGCATGGAGACAGCACGTTACAAGTGGTAATTTGAGTTTCACAATGCATTCCACTCCATCCTTGCTCACAAATACACTCAAATCCTCCAACACGATCACGACACTTGGCACCGTTTAAGCATGGGTTACTGGCACAATCATCAATGTCTGTCTCACACAAAACGCCATTGAAACCATCACGACAAGCACATTGGAATTTATTGTCTAAGTCTAGACAACGTTCTGTCCCTACCGGATTGCACGGATCACTTAAACATTCGTCGATTTCTGCCTCGCAGCTCAAACCCACGAATCCTGGGCGACATTTACAGATAAATCCATCTAATTGATCGATACAAGTAGCACCATTTTGGCAAGGATTAGACTCGCAGTCGTCCACTGTATGCTGACAATTTTTGCCAGTATAACCCGATTCACAAGTGCAAGAGTATCCATTCACTAAATCCACACAAATACCTTCATTGAAGCAAGGGGTGTCCGCGCAATCATCAATGTTCACATCACAAGCGAAGCCAGTCCAGCCAGGATAGCAAACACATTCATGACTAAATAGTCTGTCAACACATGTACCATGTTTGCAAGGTTCAGATAAGCACAAATCTATCTTTTCTTCGCATCGTTTACCAGTAAATCCAGAAGGACAATTACATTGGAAGTCATTGATTAAATCAGTACAGTTCGCATCAAGAAGACATGGGTTTTCAGCACAATCATCAATGTTAATTTCGCAATGAATTCCTTCCCAACCAGGCAGGCATTCACATTTGTAGCGTCCTTGCAGAAGGGCATTACAGCTGGCACCATTCGAGCAGGGATTTCCGTTTGCTGTACAGGGATCTATAGTAACATCACAATTTTCTCCAGTGTAGCCGCTGCGGCAAAGACAAGTATAATTTTTATATCCCGGTTCATTCTTGCACATGGCTCGTGCCGGACATATATTCTCACCACAATCAGTTGCTTCGTCTTGACAGTTAATACCAGAATAACCAGGAGGGCACTCACATCGGTAGCCCTGTGGTAAATCGCTACAGGAGCCACCGTTGTAACAAGGTTGAGAAGAACATTCATCTATATCAATTTCACAGCGTCTTCCCGAAAATCCGGCTGGGCAGAAGCATTGGATACCGTGACCCATCGGAACACACAAACCACCGTGTTGACAAGCTCCATCCCCACACACAATCAACTTACATTCTTCATGTCCCTTAGAACCCGGGCCTTCAGTGCGCATATTGGTTGGACATTCGATGCAAGTGTGAGAGCCAGTTACGCTTTGGAAGAAATTAGCAGGGCAAGGAGAGCATGGGGCCAATCCCGTTGATGAATATGTTCCTGGTGGACATTTTTGTCTGCATAAATCTTTAGTAAACGCAGCCGTTTGGTAAGTGAAGCTACTTTGAGGACATGCTTGACAATCTTTAAAACCACCAGTTGGTGGCTCGCCGGTATAAGAATTGCGCGGACATTCTAAGCAAGGCACCAAACCCGTTGGAGAGTAAGTTCCATAACCGCAAACTGGCACGCAGTCGTTTAAAGACTTAGACCCCTCTTCTCGTGTGTAGGTGCCGGCAGGACAATGTAGACAAATTCCTTGACGATCACGATTTTGATAATAACCTCTAGGGCAATAAGTGCAAATGTTTTGGCCAATAGCAACGTAAGTTCCCGCTGGACAGTGAAGACATCTCGGCACGTCGCTGGTATCCATGTTAAGAACTTCCCCGATGCTGCAAGTAAATCCTCTGGAAATATTACTTCTTAAAGCACGTAGAGGTGGGCATTGGTTTCCTATATGAGATATATTTAAAAGTGAATCAATAACTGCACTCGCATATGGAACACTCAAGTCAAAAATCAAATTTAGAGTTGAGCCGCATAAATCATATAACTGTGGTTGTCTAATTGCTGGCAAGATGGATAATATGAAATCCATTTTTACAACATTTTCTTCTAAAAGGCTAGGAACCGATTTCAGGAAAGTCACATTCATGTTTACGTTAACGGCAGAGCAGCGTTGTGATAGCAGTTGATTTAAGCCTGTATAATGTTGGGCCAGCAGATTCTGATATTGGCTTAGACAAGAGTGAGCAACGGCACCATTGGCTCGGTACGTAACAGTTGCAGTGACCTGGTAATCAGCTTGTTCTGTATTTTCCGAAACGCAGTCGGGCACTACGGACGTCGGTTTCCATAATCTGGAAGTTTCACAAGAGAAATTTTTAATTGGCTCTCCATCAGTAAATCGAAAACCAGGTTTACAAGTTGCGATGCACTCAATGCCTCGATCGCCTGGCAAACAATTTATTGCCCCATTTGCTGGAGGCTGCAACTCCCAATCTACACAAGGTGATGCTTGCACTGATACCTGGAAATTACAGTAGGCTCGATTGTTAAATTTGTCTGTAGCAGTAACTGTAACATTTTCAAATGTTCCTATAGTGATAGTGGCATGTTCTGGGGAAAATGTGAGACGTACTTCCCCGGAATTGTCTGACGTTTTAATTCGTTTACGGGTATCGTTGAAGTTTGCAGTGTAACTATCTTGTCGATCTATCAGTTCAATGACGTAACTTTGAGGACATTGCAATAGTGGCGGTGTGACGTCAGGCACCGTTATATTAATTTCGCAAATTGCCACATTTCCATCATAATCAAAAGCTACATACTTAACAACTGTGTCTCTGAATATATAGGAAGGAGTTTTAAAATTTTGTGGTTTTACTTCTAAACGAGCAATTGATCCCGAATTGTCAACAGCGGTGGGTTCCGTAAAGTTCACGGCGAGAATAGCGCCATTCTCATCTCTTTTCACCAAGATTGGTTGTTGAGGACAATTTTGAAAGATAGGAGGCTCATTATCCACACATGGTGAATAGCCGTAATCGTAGCCCAGCAAAGGTTCCTTCTTAGGTTCCTCGCATCCCATCAACTCGAATTTTAAACAAGCATTATCCATATAACTGACAATACCCAATATTACAAAACGGGCCTGAACATATTTTGGCAACGTAATCATTGCTAGCTCACCGTAGTTTCCAGGATCCCGCATAGTTAAATTAAAATTGGGGAAATAAACGACATAATTTTCATTTTCGGCTTGTTTGTAAAAAAATCGGATTTCTGTCGGACGACCAACGATATCATTAGTAACAACTCCTTTAACAAGAATTGCTTTGACGCGATAAATTTCACCCAAATCCACACTGACATATGTAAAGGCCTCCTGCTTTCCACACCAACCCGTAGCTGAATTTATACGTATATTTCTAGCTTCATAGTTTGGCCGTTCTGAAGTAGCATTAATAGCAGAATCAGGAATTTTTCCCGATGTCAAGCCAAGTGGTCGTATTACTTTACATTCCGGCTCCCTAATACATGTTATGGGTCTTGGATTAATTAAAATGTATCCGGGGCGATTACAACCAAAGTAAATTTCAGCTGCCTGTTCATAGCTGCGGGCTATTTGGCGGCCATCACTGGGACGCCCAGGATCTTCGCACACAGGTCCCTCACAACGCAAATCTCCAAAATCCCAAATGCCGTCAGCTTGGCAACGTACTACGTTGTCGTGATGTGAGGTCTGACCAGCTAGTTTAAATGTGTTTTGACATCCAAAGAAAAAGTTGCTTTGATAGCGTGTATCAACATATTGACCGTATTCTGCTCCAGGAGTAGGCGTTGGAGCATAGCAATCAATACGTGGACATGAGGGTTGTGAGCCGGATAACCAGTAATCAGGCAAGCCGGGTTTCGGATCATAAACACATTGACGGAATCCAGCTGAGGCAGTTCCTCTCAAATTTCGTCCCGGTGATGTACACGTGACAGTAACATTGTCCCGAAAAGGAACTAAAACGGACTCTATGTCCGGGCGGACAACCGACAAGCCTTCTAATTTATCATCTGGCAAAGAAACACACTTCGCATCTGTAAAATTACATTAGTATAAATTATCATCGTTATTAAATCACAATTCTAGCTAATACGTACAATTACATTCTGGTACCGTGCCATTCCATTGGCCGCTCGATAAACAAAGCAGAGATGAACTGCCGGACATTATGTACCCAAAATTGCATTGGAATTTTATAATATCGCCAAAGTGTTGATCATATTTAGTTGTCAGTAATTTACCGTTCTCTGGAGCTAACAATGTCGGGCACATTACTGGTACACAAGATTTGTTACGTTGATATGTATCCCCATCTCGTTCCCCAGTTTCGAAACGTTCAATGCCAAACCCAGCTGTACCATTTGCAGTGTAGAGCTGATAGCCAGTATTACATGAGCATGCAAAACTTCCTGGAGAATTTACACATTTTTGATCGCAACCTCCATTGTTTTTCGAACATTCATTAATATCAACACAATCTAAGCGAGTACATCCCATTGCTTCTAAGCGAATGCAAGGGGCACCGACGTAATCTTGGACTCGAAACCGAATATAACGTGCTTCTATAGGCATCGGTAAATTTAGAATAGACAAAGTGGGCTCTAAAATTCTAAACTCGACGGCCGTGCCGTCTGGATTTGTATAGTCCTTGAATACATCAGTCAGGTCATCGGAATACTGGAGTCTCACTGCCGACGTGAAGGCTATGTTGCCATCAAAGCGCTGAACAGACATAGTACGAAAACCTCGCAGCACAGTAGGAGCCTTCAAGTCTATCATAAGCCAATTTGCACCGGGTTCAACGGAGGCACCGCACCATCCAGCCGACGTCAATCGAACCATACCTTTGGTGTAGCCTTCCTCTGTTTGGGAAGTTGTTATGCTTTCATCAGGAATTCCACCATTGCTCAAACCCAAATCGCCTACCGGGCGGCATTCAGTTGTTGTAGTAAACCCTGACCGACACTGACAATGAAATGAACCATTCGTGTTAACACATTCTGTAGTTGCCAAATCGCACTGGGTTGATGTACATTCGTTGATGTCCTCACAAGTAGGTGGATTTTCGAAAACTTGATCGGTATTACAACGAATGATATTACTTCCAATTAATTTATAGCCTTTAAAACATTGAACCCGAGCATCATCTCCGTAATAATAAGGGCGTGCTGCATCCACGACAAACCCATTATCGATTTGTGGAAATTCAAAACAACGTTTACGCACACATCGTGGAACCTCTCCGCTCCAAGTGCCGTTAGACATACATATTAACACGGGATGACCAGTTCGCTCATAACCAGGATCACATTCGTATTTAACAATAGTGCCGTAACTGCGTCCACCCCCATTTAAAAGAGTAATATTGGCGTGGGGTACATCTGGCAAGGGAGCACATTGCGAAGCCATACAAGTAGGCTTCCTTTCCCAACGGCCATCGGGCAGGCAAGAAATTTTCTCAATTGGACTACCAGAGCTAAAAGCAAAACCAGCATAACATTGGTACATTGCTACCCCACGATAAGTGACATTTGAAGATCCAATCGAGAAACCATTATCAATTTGCGGTACAGGCCCACAGTAAACCTCTGTAAAAAAGAACGCTTCAATAATTCTGATAATTTACATAGTTCACTAAAGTACCTTGACACTTCGGTATGTACGAAACGCTCCAATTGCCACCTTTTAAACATTCAGTTACAATCTTATTTTTCCCAGTTGCAAATTCCTGACCAATGGGGCAAGTGAAGGTGACTACTGTCCCAAAAGCAGTATCACGGCTGGAAGCCAAAGCTCCAATACCTGGTTTCAACTCCGGACAATCAGCCGAAAATGTAGCAGACCATCTGTAATAGCAATATTTATTTCATTTTTCGACGTCAATAACATGCTTTGCTTACCCAACAGCGTTATGTAAGGCGTCAGAGGTAAATTTAATTAGCATTTCACCTGAAGAAGCAGTCAATGTAAGTTTTGGAACTGTTGCGCCAGTAAATCCATTACCAGAATGTAGACGTAGGCCAGATGTAGATGAACCATCATAAACTTGGACATTATCGCTCTGATGTACCATAAATTTATTGAATTTTAGAGATAACGGCGATCCCATACTATTGCGTATAGTAAAATAACATTCTTGATTTTTAGGATAGTCTGCCAAACCAAAAGCAGGTGATGTTACTGTACCATTGCGAGCAGTAATTGTCGCCTTACATCCTTGTATATATCGTAAACTGAAACCTTTACCAGAATCTCCTAGACTAGATTTGAAGTACAAATATAAAGAATGACCAGTTGAAATGATAATCTTTTCGTTATCATTAGTTTTCCCTGTTAATCGAGCAATTGGGCGGCTCATGGGTGATTCACCATCGCGTATTAACAAAAAGTCACGTCCTTCGCTTATGTCCAGGTCATCAACTTCGACAGAAATGATTCGACCGACTTGGGCTTTAATAATATATAAGCATTCTAAACCGCCTGGATATTGTTTGGGATAATTGGGACTGGTCAAAGTCTGCCGCTGTAAAGTAGCTTTTAAAACACCACCGCAGTTCTTAGCTTCAGTTTTCCACGTGGCACGAAAACCCTTACGTTCCACGCTGCCGTCCGTAATAAACTTTACAATCATAAAATTCGAACCGGAAACAAAGGGATGAGCAGTCAAATCTTGCTTGCCACTTAGCGTAGCTAATGAAACTGACTTGTCCTCAGTGCGGCCACCCACCAAAATTTGAACAGTATCAAATGTTTTTTCCGTTTCGAAATCCTGAAATTGTAGTATTATGTTGCTGCCCAACGGGCCTTCCAAAGTCCATTTACATTTGCTTAACGGCGCATATTTATGAGGATAACTGGGAGTTTCAATTACATCGCCACCAGATTGCATATGATAATGGCATTGTGCGGGGCAATCCAATTCATCGGAACCGTCACCGCAATCATCGGCCCCATCGCAACGAAAAGCTTGATTCACGCATTTACTATTTGCACAATGTATAGAGTTCTGGGGGCAGGCGGGAGCCCGACACATAAAGGGTAGCAAACTCTCACAAGTGCCTAAGTCCCAAGATTGCGAATTTGATAGAAAGGAGGCAGCCACGCATTCTCCTGACGCGGGATCGGGTTGATGAAGTGACCAAAACCCTGAATACTGAGAAATAAGAGCACCTGACGCCGATTCCAAAGTATTTGTTCTCAAATCATCCAAAGAAGCCAAACCTAACCAATATTTATCGGAAGCACGGTGGTTTGGATCATTACTCCGCGCAATTGAAAGCGTATTATTATTTTCGGAAAATGAATCAATAGCTACCAATTCAGCGCCATATCTGCAGAAGCACAGAAAAATTAATTAAATATCAAAATTGTTCACACTTTCCCTAAAAATATAATAGAATTCTAAACGTCACACAACATCTTAAAGCTAAATTAATTACAACTAATTGATCCCATAATATACATGCTTTGCAAACTACTTTCTATTTTCCAGGAATTACCTTTTAAAATCAACGATGCTCATATATTAAAAGACAAATATTTTTAAAAGTGCTGTTGCCCCAAATATGATTTGTGTTGTACTGCTTGCGAACTTGTTATTTAAGTTCCAACACACACCTATGCATACCCGCAGAAACTTTCATTTCCAATACAAAACGAGAATTATTATAAAAACAAAAAAAACAACAGCAACAACAACAGCCTAACAAATACTTGATTTTCTATAGCCATTGATAACCAGTACTTACAGTTGCCTGTGAGTAGCTAAGCAAATGCCTACACAGTAGTGTATGTAGATGTAAGTATAAAAGAAATATTTTTGAATTGAAAAGAAATTTCAACAGAAAATCTCAACTTCAAAATGAAGAGTTATAGAAAGAGAATCCAATTGAGTCATCTTTACCCCTGGCGTTTTAAAAGAAAACATCAGACCGTGAGTTCATTTAACTAGATGCGTAAGACGAAAAATTGAGCTAAAACCAATACGAAAATTACAGTTTTAAACGTTTTGAAAATTGTCTGTCATCAGGTCAGCCGATTTCTTCGAGCTATTCGGATCGGATACATTTTCAAGTTTGACCTAAATTAAATATCTGTCGTTCGTATTACTGAAGTCTACCACTAAAAATCGTTTTAACGATCCTTGCGTGGCATTAACGAAGAACCCTGTCAATTTCCAGTTGATCTCAAGAGATTAAACAAAAAGTGTAAAGGAAATTATATTCGACTTAGTTGAATCCACCATTGAATATCCACAAGTAGCCTCGCTAGACCCTCTATTTCGGATCCATTAGCATCTGTTAAATAATGTACGATAGTTGATTACGACACAAGGCGGAGATCGAATATATCTTATATTCTACTGCAAAAATTTTAAATCATATTTTTCAATAAATGTGCAAAATGAAAACATATTTCAGTTTATTTAGGAATTACGAAGAAATTCCAGATCGGACTTATCTGCTTTTCGGATTTGATGCTGATAATTTAACAAGCGGTTCCAAGTTTTGAGCACGAAAACTTCAAGACCAGAAAATTAGGAAGAAAGCAAAAATTTGTATGATTTTCTAAATTTTTTAACTTCTGAACTTAACTTCACCAGAGTAGCACGAAAAGATTTCAAATGAGTGTTTCAAAATTTCTGTTGTGATTTCGACAATCAGAAGATGGCTTTTGAAGTGAATCAAAGTTGCTTTAAATCAGGTATTGTACAACAAACTTAGAAATTGATCGTCCAGATTAAAGTTACTATTTCGAGATTGGGAAAGAACGTCTTGAGTATATTTTGCTCAGCTTTGACATTCGCTCCCTTTTTAATCTTCAGTTTGCGTACATGTTGATATAAATAAACTGTTATAGGTTGCGTTGACTTGCAACGCAATTTGAAGAATTGTTTATTCCTGCACCATCTAAGAAAATAGCCCACGAATCGTGGCAGTTACTCAAAATAAAACAGTAAATAGAGCAAACTACAATTAACCTACTGTGGTAATATAAAAAAGAAGAGATAGAATTACAATTTAATAAAGGGAACTTACCTCCTGCACAACTCCGCGCTTTTCTCCCAAGAATGTTTAATATTAAAATATTTATAGCAGTGAAGCCCGTATAGCTCCCAACCTGAAAGAGAATGTAGTGTACTCGTCATACTTCATTCATTTTTACTTTTCAATTTTTAAAGATAATGCTATGTATTCATCTCTCTTGCCAGAATAAAGCTGATAAATAGATACCATATTGCGAAAAATTTTCAATAAATGGTTTCTTTCAGTCTTTTTAGTTCAGTCTCTTAAAAAAGAGATTTTTTTTCTAGATATTCCGATAAAAAAAAGACTCTCACATGTAAGACTCTTCTTTGCCTAAGAAGGATTTGAGTACGGCGTCTTTCTAAGATACACCCGTAGATTTCCCAGACCTATATTTTTTGCTACTTGTGTATTTCGTTAATTATATTAAATATAGTGGAGAATTTCGCACCTTAGAATTACGATTGGGTACCTTGGTCATACTAATTGTGTCGGTAAAAAGTAATGCGAGCGAAAACTAACAGATAAGGTAAGCTTAAGTGAGGAAGATACCCTAATAATTTAAAGAAGAGCGTTTTTTTGGCTCATTTTTTTTAGAATAGAAGGAGAGGTCGTATTGGATAAAGTTATCAACCATATACATTAGGTATACAAAAAAAATTAGGATCGGAAAACATTAAAAAACGATAACACTTGAGCCATTTTAAAAGGCTTTGCTGCGGACGACATATTTTTTGGCCCAAATCTGGAAAAAAAATATATATTAATTTTAACGATGCTCTTGCATGTTTTCAATAGCTTAGGGGTTCACTTGCAAATTGGTTCTATGCTGGTTACGGGTGTGCCTCTGTGCTAGTTGTGTAGCTGCCTTTTTTCTTTTTTATTTATTTATACATGAACTATTTTTATTTATTTTTTTTCTTCCAGGAGAGAATGTTTAAATTAACGTATCGAAAATCTGCTATGCTCTCCGGTAGAGAATGTTTTTTTTTAAATATACCGTACAACACTCGCGCAAAAAGTACAACAAGTTTAGGATTTGGTCTGGTTTGACAGTTTGATTTGAAAGTTTTGACCGTTTTGTTTGTAGAAAATTTTTGGTTACATTAAATTTTAAATTATTCTTTTCCATTAATTTGCAAGCGTTCATTCCTCAAAGCTTATATATATCCAAAAACGCCTGTTTACTCTACTCTTTTCCCAAATTCGCAGCATATAAAATAATTTGGTCGTTTTCACTGTGTAATATTCAATGTTAAAGAATCGCTGCGCTCTGCTCAACTAATGTCTGTCATAGTCGTTGAAAATCTTTAAAAAACTGAACGAGACGCCATATAAGACTACTGTGAAGGTAACATAATAAACTATTGAACTAGTTTCATAAACATAGACATCAAAAGAAGCCCGATACTTGAGGACCACGTGAATTAACATTGAAAAATGTAATGGTGCGAATGTTCATCTGCGAAGTGCTGCTAAAGGGACTAATATGAATGAAAATTTCATCGCTTACGATAAAAAACATGCGATAAAAAACAAAGTCGAAGGCAACCAAAGTTGCCCGGACGGTAGCGTAGCCTCAATTGACGCTCCGTTTCGCGTAGCTTGACTCATTTTGGCTTAACAATTTATGCCACTCTCTACTTTAACAACTAATGGCAACTTGTAGTCAGGAATGTAAATTTGATCGACAGGGAAGGTAATAATCCCAGCCAACAGATATGTAGCTCCCCGGATCAATATCACCTGCTTTAGTTTAGCACCAAGAAATCCTATTTCTTTCACGGTGATGGCAGTAGTGGTAAATATCACAAGGCTATCAGAGGTCTATCAAAATTACATATACTGGGTTTAGTAAAATTTGTTGCGAATATTGTTCCCTTTCCTATGGTTTACCCATATAAAATGTGAGGCAATGTAAATGTTTTTTTTCTTCCTTTAGAACTAATTAAAAAAGTATTTAATCAGGTCTTGAATGCATTATATGCAAAATTTGGACTATGTATGTAGTGTGTTAGAACTGAATGTAAATATATATATATATATGTATATATATATATGTATATATATATATATAAATATTTATATTAGAGCTCGTATATGTAAAGTTATTGAATGACTCTTGTATGCTAAATAAAAGTCTTGGGCTACAAAACAAGCATTGCTTTGGGAATTTCAACAATTTTGCAAATAACCAGCTGAGTATTTTCTGTTGCTGCTTTCGTTAACAATGCTGTGATGTGGTTAGCCTTGATTAATACTAGCTATACAACATAGTGAATAATGCCTGTAAATGACAAACCACTAAATATATTCGCCTTCTTGCTTACTCACAATTAGCATCGAACGATTTAATGTCAATGAAAAATATTCTGTAAATACAACACCTCGACTAATTTGTGCGTGAAGTTAACCAAACCGGTTAGGTTTCTCTTCAAAAGCAAGACCAAAAAAGTCGACACAATCTTTTCGACAATTAAAAAAAACGAAATCAAAGTAAAATCAATTTACGTGCAGAACAAATTCCATGCACTAAAAAATGTCACAATGACCAACAATGCAAGCTTGTCCTTGTAAGCAAGCAAGCAAAAGAACTCTAAGTTCACAAAGAATTAATACGAAAATATGAAAAGTTTTGCAGTTCGCTTTTTGCAAGTACTACATTATGCGTTAATGTTATTGGATGATTGGGGATTGTTTTTCTAAGGAGTAACTATATGTATGATTATCCTTTCATGCTTTTCATATAAGATACACAAATTCCAAAACAAAAAATTCCATCAAGCGATTTCGTTGATTGATCGAACGAATTAAATTGTGAAGAACAATTATTTTTTCGGTTCACTTAATAAAAAAATTATTGATAAGATTTCAGAAACCAAAAAAAACATATCTTGAGAAAATTTCTATACACAATAAACATATGTGCATATATATGAAATGTATATATTTAAAGTTAATTACAGTTAAGTTTTTCACGCTTGGCTGAATATTGCTTAGTCGTTATGGTCAGTATACAATGTACAATAAATGATTCTTTCCGTTTCTATAACAATTAAGAACAGAATTTTCTTATTGAATACTTACTGCTTAATACAAAGCATAGCTTCTTGTATCTAAGATGAGGGGGAATATGAAAAAAAAAAAAAAAATTAAGAGGCTTTTCTAAACTTTCTTGAATTTTCAACTTTAATCACTTCATCTCAAATCATCGCTAATTCGGTAAGTAGGTGCAGATAAAAGATGAAATGATTCATCTTTAACATACTTCTTTATTCACCTACATACCAGATGGGCTTATGATGTAAGGATCTTTTAATGAATTGTTTGTTGTATTCTCTACATATATTTTGTTTCGAGTAGTTAAAGCACTTGATTTCTACTGCATTCTGATTAGAGCATGCAATGTAACGTGGTATAAGTGAAGAGCATATAGCGAATGTAGGAAATTCAAAAGATTTAAACAGTAAACCTGTTCTTTTATCATATAGCGTGCAGCCAATATTTAAAAAAAAAGCTATTATATACCACAATACATACATGCACTTGTAGATGTGTGTGACGAGAACGAGTAACGATGAATTGTATTTGCGTGTGTAGACGTTAGCAGATCTGTGTAACTTTTTTTTTTATGTACAATACATAAGAACAGCTATTTTATAATATAAATAAAACAACAACTAATACTAAGGCAACTATTTACGCCAACTGAGCAAGCTAACCAACAAGTGTTGCAAGTTTACATTTATAGCTTCAACGCGAGTTGTACCGTTAAGAAATCCATTTGTTTCTTGTTTTCATATTATGCTTGTGTTATTATTATTTTATTATTTTTAATGCATTATATTTGTTGTTTGGCTTAGTTTTAACACAATTTTCTGAATATTAGACACACTTTTCGCTTGGCAAGAAAGTGTTTGTAATGCAGTCCGGAAAACGGTATCCATTAATAACAAGATTTGGATTTGAAATTTTAAATTAAAAAATGGATATATGTATATATATAAATATATAAATATATAAATATATTTCATGCACATACATATAAGAGCATGCAAACCACATCACCTGCAACTTGCAGGCAGTGATTTCATTTAATACAATTCAAGTGATAAAGAAATTTGATATTTTATTGCAAATGAATCATGAACACATGAATATGTCAATGTGAAGGAGATTTTCTTTTTCTTTTCATACGTATTCAACACAACAAAAAAAAAAAAAGAAAAAAGAAAACGATCATACACATGTACACCTTAATGTGTAAATATATTTGTTAAAACTCACCATTGGGACAAGAAAATACATCTTCGCCAGCTTTGACTGATGCACAGCCTAATGATATTAAAAATATAAGTCCGGGCAGCCAAAAACCACTGACTGCCGTCACTCTGCCCATAATGAAAACTCTTGCAGCTCACACACCTTTATGTGAGTTATTCTGTTATTTTATTGATCGAATTAAGTTACACCTGCAAAAGATAGAAAATGAAATGATGACATTACCTTAAGTGTTTGGCTATTAAACAAAATACATAAATCCATAATATTTTTTTATATAACTGTGAATAATTTATTAAAACCGAATATGAATAAATAAAATATGCGAATACAAACTCGTTTAGTGTTAAAACAAGTAAGAAAACTATATATTCGCCTTGACGCAAGTCTTTGATGTACATCACTTGGAACAGCTAGTATTCCATACTACTTCATTAAATCATTGTATTCATCGCTTTGGATCTCTAAAATTCCATACTAGTGTATTAAATCATTATATTCACCGCTTTGGACCGTTGCAATCTCTTACTATCGCATTAAAGTGGATTTGTTAGGTGATCAATTGAGACTGACCGTGTGATCAGTTGGTTTAGTTTGGTCACGCCCATTTTTCAGTAAAGTTCTAATAATAGCCTAACAATGTTTTTACCGAGTGGCAACGGGTTTTAATTCACAGCATATTGCCTGTCTATTGCTGGAACGGTTATATGCCAAGTTTCAATTTTCTATCTTAATGTTTGTGACCGAAGGCGTTACAATGGCAGACAGCAGATGGAGAAATGTTAAATGAATACGGTTAGATTGGGCTTGGAAATATTCGCTACATAAAAGTAATATACTTTAGACGATTTCTAATACGTGTGAATATTACAAACACTAATATGCATACTCCGAGAACGGATTTAATAAATGAGAAAGCTACGCTTCGTTTAAAGCATACCTTATATCATTACCATTTAAAAAAGTGATAACAAATGCAGACCAGAAATGGATTGTAGACATGTAAGTTGTTCGATTTCGTATTTAGCAATAATTTATTTTAAATTTCGTAAGAATATCGGTTTAATAAAATTCCCTTCATATACGTTTCACGGCAACTTTAAAATTTTTAGGCTAAAGACATGTTGTATATCAAATTTCTTCCCCTACCACAATTGCAATTTCACGGGGCATCAATAGTTTTAAAGCTCATTCGTACACTCTTTCATTCGAAAGTGCACTTTGGTGCAGCTTGGGAAGGCGTAACCTTTTCATCATCAAACAAACGCTTTTCAACGTTTAGCATTTTAAGCTTTCAGCCAATTTTCACAACATAAAGCATATCGAAGCATAAATTTGTTAAGAAGGAAAATGTATGGGAGAATAAATTTCTCAAGTAAAATTTCTAATAAAATGTTTAATTTTAATAATCAAGTGAGATACATCGCGGGCTATTGATTATAGAAGAAGAGATAGAGATGATTTTTTAACACTAGAGCAATCGACATTTTACATCTATCCATCTCTACTGTTATGGGCCATTTTCGCTCCATGGATTCGCTACAACCGCAAAAATGAAAATTAGCAAATTAAAATTTGACACAAAGATTCTTTGATCGATTAAGAATGTGAGGTCAAAGAACGAAATCTGTTTACGTTCACGTTCGTAAGATTGAAGAAATTGATACAAACTCGAGAAGATGTCGACGTTGTGTTCATATTTTTGTCTATAATGTTCGATCCCGTGAAGATATTTCCGAAATGGACCCGATCTGTTCATAAATGTGACCATAATTAGCAACAAAATTTTAATGTAAAGACAACGTAGAGAATATCTGATTACATGTAGTTAGTCCTTTCATATAAATAAAAATCATAAAAGAATTATTACAACTTTGCATGGGTCGTAAACATTTTTTTTTTTTTCACAAATGTCATAACGACCCACTGACACTTTTAGTGTTAAATTTTAATGTCATAGTTGTTATTACTTTAATTTGAAAAATTATATTTTAAATAAGAGGAATCTAAAGCTCGTATAAATTGCAAATCTTCTAGTTTCAATAAAATGCATAAATAATTATCACAAATTTAAAGTTTCACCTAATAAATTTAATATACACACATTTGCACTAATCTAACTAAAACAGGTAACCATTAATTTGTATGATTTGTACAGCCGCGATTGTTGGCCCCAAATTTATTTATATATTTTTCTATTACTATTATATCTAAATTTCTTGATAAGTCAATGGAATAGTCAGAGGAGCAGTACACACATTCATAGTGCAGCGTATATTTGAAGCGAACTGAGTTAAAGTCAAAAAAAGAAAGTATGAAAACATATATAAAAATATCTTAGTTGTGGATCGAGTAGATTAAATTAAACAATTATAAGATCATTGCGTATGCATATTGTATTTGTATTAATAATAATTCTTCCTCTCGGTATTTATACTCTCATCATTCATTTACCTAACGCCAATGTTTTCACAAGTGTTTTATGTGTAAAATAGAAAGGTCAGCCTATACTTTCCATTATTTTCGTTCTCTCGTCTGCTATGAATAGGAGAGTAAATATTCCCTATGACCATTGATGTGCTCAAATTAAATATTTATTTTACACATGTAATTAATAAAAGTGTAAGCAGTTTACTCTGCAAAATATAACTTATTCGCGTAGATGAAAAACACATATTTCGGGATAATAGTAATTACAGCTAATTAAGGCCAAACTGGTAATAAATCAATGTTTTCTTTTTTTACAATTATAAAGTAAACATTAAGCTAACTGTAATATGAAAGTATATAAACTTAATAGATGATATTAGTTGTATTATCTGATATATAGAAAAAGTTCCTCAAGAACTCAAAACTGGAAAGATATTGATTGAAATCGGATATTATGCATATATTCTGCTTCTAACTAAAAAAATGAACAAGTATCCCCAATTTGGGTTAACACTTTCGCGACGGCACGTTAGCATAGCGATAGACCATCAGAATGATACTTCGCCACAAACCTGCGATCATAATGCACTATTGCACAGAGATTGCATCAGCCGCTACGATGCCACAAATGCTTGCCGTGTATATACCGCACTCGTCGCAATAGGGTTGATGAAGGAGTTCGTTGAGACACGTATTTCGAGGCATCCGTGTCTATCGGTATCCGCCAGAACGGGGCTGTATCCGTCTGCATGATCCTGTTCCGACGAACTTTGTTCTCGAAAATGACCCAAGTTTTTCCTTCACTGTAAGTCCAATTAGATTAAAAGCTTCTTACCCAAAGTCAGTTTATTAGCAAAAGTTCTATAAATATGACTCAGCATCATTTTTAATTAAGAAATGACGCCTAAGGTCTATGATTATAAATATCAATACGTGGCGAATGGAGTTTCGGCACGTTTTTGTAATCTTCGAATCTTCAACTTTTCTTGTAAGTAATATGATGTGACAATCATAACTAGTTGAAAACCCCGTTTTGACGGGAAGTAGTTGAGGACGTACGAAAAAGTTTATCATTACTTTTCATCTATTGCTATTGATTTTCTATAAACATCGATGGAAAGCATTATATCGTACGCAGTTCATAAAAAATTCTTGGAGAAAGCAAGATCGTAAAATAAACAAAATAAAACACATGAAAATGCTATAATTAAATACCCTACATCATCTTACACGTATTAATGTAACGTCTGCAAATAACATCAAAAAAACAAGACAAGCGTACAAGCGGGCGGACAAGCATAGATGAGAATAAGAAAATGATTTGCAATCGATCGTTATAATAAAATTTGGATCTATCTTAGATCTTTCTGGGTTTAGCATACATCCGCATAAATTTAATATACCCTTTACCACGAGTGGTGTAGAATAAGATTTTATTTAAAATCTCACCCATGTGACGAAATCTATGAAACAAGTTTATTAAAATAAAAGTCAAAATACCCTCGGCTTAGGGAATTAATACAAATTACGGACAATCTGTAAAAGTAACTCTTAACTTGTGCTATATGAAAAATTATTGCTTTTGAAAAATCTTTCATTGATCTTCTAAGAGAGACTATACAATACAAGAAGGATCAAATAATTGGCTTGGACGTTTTTAGTTTGCGAATAACAAGAAAACTATAAAAGTTCCCCAAATGGAATGAACGATAGCTGCAATGTGTTGGTTAATCCATATTTTACTTCACAGTATCGATATTTTTTTGGCGGTATGTTTACGTTTCTGACAATGGTTACATGTTAGAAAAACCATTTGATTCAAATTTTCCATTTACATTACGAATAATAAGCATTAAGCATAAGTTTGCTTATTTACGTTCAAAAGGTTGCTTGAATAATTTCATCATTTTTGTTGAAAATTTTAAACAATCTCTTTACGCTATGGAATTGTGAATGTTTCGACGACGATCTGCCAAATACTATCAATTTTTGGTGGAATTTGAAAAAAAACATAAACTAAGTCGCGTTTTGAAAGTGTCCTATCCCTGTTTGATCGCCTCACTCTTCTATAATGTAAAATTCAATAAGTTTGTAGGATGGCTATTGACGAATCCATATGATTTCCAATCATTTCACAAAAACAATGGTAGTGTCACTAATACAATCGTAACTTTGTCGAGGATGGCCAAATATATATGTCGTCCCACGAATTTATTGAGTAACATCTTAACAAGTATTCAAGCAATAAATGAGAAGAAAACTCATTACTTTCTGCAGTTGATCCAAGAATAAATATTGGTCTGATATTTTGAGGACATTTTCTTATTATTGTTCTCGTAAGTAATTCCCAAACTTACAAATGATCACTTCCTTTGGGATTAACTTTCCACTTTGTAAGTTTCGTAGCATATGCACATTTCACGTTTAAAGGAAATGTATTGATAACGAAATAATTAATTTAAAAGCTGTAATTTTCAAAGAATTCATATACTTGAACATTTTTGTTCGTTCCACTTTTGCTTACTTCTCATTTCATAAAACTTAATAAGTAGGAAAGTAATAATAAGTAGTGTAGTGTGTTTATTGAGTCATTGTTAATAATGCGAATGATGAAGAGAGATATTTAAAGTATGCGATGTCTGATTGAATTGTCCGAAATCGCGCTTTCAAACGAACTTTCACTTTAGCAACTCAACTGTTATGGCTCCTCAAGCTCAGCACTGCTTGTATGATTTTTTATTATTATTATTATTTTTTGTTTCTTTTCTTTTAATGTGAATAAACACTTTCATGTTTAATATTTATGCATACACATGCACATATGCACATTGATCAACAGTTCACATAATCGTTAAAGCATACCGAAGACTCTTTTTCTTTTTTTTTCTTTTTTTTTTTGTAATTTTCTATTCAAGTTTTTTTTGTTTTTCAATTTTCTTGCTTAACATTTAAACTTGTTACGTTAATCAGTTAGTTTCGTAAAATAAATGAAACATTGTATATATATATCTTGAAATCCGGGCTGAAGGTCATTTTAAATGTATTTAGGTCAAATAATATTATTTGCGAAATTTATCCCATGCAAGCGTTATTGGCAAGAGTCGTAAATAAACAGGTCTTAATATGGAATTTTCGAAATTTCCTTAAAAAGCACCGATTAAAACAAAAAGCAGAAAACAAAAAAAATGCGAAAAACGAGGCAATTACTAAATCACTAAGATGTAATCAAGAAAATAACATTAACGTTATAAGAAAATGACTTACTTGGCTTAAGTACAACAACTAGCTATGTTTGCTTGTGTTAAAATGCAACGCTTATCTTCTTTTTCTTTACAAATTTCCCAAGCACATTAACTTAATCTTATTAAAAGTTTTATGTTTGAAAATTATCACTAAAAACATATAAGAAAACAAAAAAAGTTTGAAAATATTATAAAATTATTCAATAATCGAATTAGAAAGTTCAACCTTTTCTGTTTGTAAACATTTTTTTTTTTTTTACAAATTAATGTTTTTCAAAAGGCAATTGTCACGTTTCTACTGGCATTTGACTCATCTCATCATCGTTTTTTTTTTTTTTTTTTTTTTTTTTTAAAGCAGGCGAAAACACGTTTTTTTTTAAAAAACAAAAAACTGAAAATACGAGAATGTCTATTATTTCGGAGCTTTTGGAGAGACAGAAGAAAAACTTGTTTGCACTTTAAGTTTGACTCTAATGCCAGCAGCTGACATAGTACATAATTTTTTTTCTTATTCTACTTCACAACGTGTAAATAAATGAAAAAAGCTTTTTGTATAGAGCTATTTAAAGATTTTATCATGTGCATCTTATTCATATTCGTATTATTGCCTAGATTTGAAAACCTTAAGTTATACTCTATCGGACGAACTTTAAGCCTTGAAAAGGTTCGTTTGTGTTTGTGTTTCGAGATTCTAAGTGCTTGCGCTCAATACATAATATTTTTTTTTTTTTTTTTTTGTTTTCCAAGTTTCATTTCCATAACTAATAAAACTTTTTATGGCTGACCCAGTCTAACGTCTTGAATTTTGACAAATAAGAATATTATATGCGCCCGGTACTGTGTCACAGCGCAAAAGGGGCTAAAAAATAAATTAATTTTCACAATCTACGATATTTTAGAGTTATGACTTATTTACTCTATTTTTGTGCAATAAAATTGAAAATATGTTCTCAGTTTTCGCCGTATTGCTGGTATTTTTCATTTATTTCGTTTTGGCTCATTTTTAAATTCTTTTGCAAATTCATAGACGATATCTTCATTTTTGCGAAACGGAGTAGGTTTATCACGGATGCACAGACGGGCGGATGAGTGGATGGACGGACCGATATGCTTAGGCGCATTCCGAATTTGAAAGCTGGTTTTGGAAGCTTACTTCTCGACGTTATAGAGATCTTTACGAAAAAATTAAATTTGTTTAGCATTAGAAATGGGCCAAATGAGGCAAACGACGTGCCCACTATAAAGCGCATACTGAAAGCGTCTTGCTTTTCCTGAGGAAAAACTTTATAGCTGTCTGCACATTGCTCATAATTTATGGATAGAAGGTTCTCTACTTATTTTATGGAGGACTTTACTATTCCTGTTTCAAAACTTTTGCAGGTTTGCAATGGCGTAGGGATTTACACGAAACTCGGATCTGCACCGGCTGCGGATGTACCTCTGCGCTAGATGTGTACATGCTTTTTTTCTTTTTTTTCACCTATTTATTTATCATAATTCTTTTATCTTCACTTCTTTTTTTATACTTTGCATTAGTTTTTAGCAATAATTCATATAAGATTTATTTCGAAAAGAAATAAGCTAAAACTGGAAAAAAACGTCCATGTCCACGCGCAATGATAAGCGAAAAAATTTTGATTCTTTTCATATTATTCTACATAAAGTCTGTCAGTAAGTAATTCACCTAAAATTCCTAGGAAATAACTCATAATATTAATTCTGTCCTTTCTCATCAAGTCGCGGGAAGGATAAATTTGGACTAGCATATTACAATGAATGGTGGTGCGTACGTAAGATCCCATCCCAGGCGAATATAAATTTTTTACGGCTTATTTTTTTCATTTAAATGTCTTGTTATCCTTAAATATTCTAAGCTCATGTGTCCGTGAGATGATGAAAAGTTTTATTGACTAGGTGGACAGTTGTGTTCGTTTAGCGAAAATTTTATTTCAGTAGATTCAGTCGTTAATATTGGTTCTTGAAGAAACTTTAGCAGTTGTGCTTTACGGTTATTTTTTCACAAGTTTTACAAACGGTTTTATATTCTTGGACTAGAATTTTTATTAAAATCGTTTCCACAGAAATGTACAAATTTTGACTTTCTTAACATGGACTACTAAACGTCGAGGTAAATGTAAGAAGAGTAATTGCTTTTTTCCAGTCAGTCTTAACAACACTATAGTGGAATACGACACACCTTAGAATACTCTACATCACTTCATTTAATACAGTTGCACTTATGATGACTTTTCAAAATAAAATGTAAGGTTTGGGAAACGGTCGGAAAAGTGATTCCACTCAATCCATTCTCAATGTCGATGTACTCAATTTCATCAAAAATTGCAACTTATAGATTGGACACAAAAAAACGAGACGGGCAAGCTTAGATCGATTCAGAAGCAAAGGGTGATTCTGCCTCAAATTCCCCTGCGAATGGGATACTTAACACACCCTTGCGTCACAATTGCTGCAAAGTATAGAAACCATTGCATTAAAAATAAAAATGAAAAGCTACTGATGGATGGTACAGACTTTTAATTTGTCACAACATCAAATATGGCTTCCATAAGGAATCGTTCCAATTTTATTTACAAAAATTAAATTCGTTTCTTGCATTCGTTCACATTCGTCTTTATTTCGTTTATTAGAACATGTTGCAGATAGCTTAAATCGTTTACTCATTTGACAATTTTAAAAGCAAAAGTTCCAAAATTATTATCACGTTTCATTCGAGATTACACTCATAGAGAGACATATAATTATAAAATCACATTAAAAGTACATTTTTATGTGTATTTATGTATATGTGCCTGTATGCCAATGTCTACAGAAAACTGCTTTCTCGCTAACAATTAAAAGAAAGTCGTCAATGACTCTTTGTTTGTTTGTCTCGTATTTACAAAGTCCGTCCATACGAAGCACTTTCATTAAAAAACTCTTCAGTCAAATATGTGCTCATATAAACTCAAAGTTTACCAGATCGTTTGTAAATACCAAGGTAAGGCTTAAATATTTATTATATTATATGATTAGACAGACATAAGACATTAATCATTGCACGTGTATATTATCTCAGCGAAAACTAAGTTACACGAGCTCAGTGCAGACAATTGCTTCATCTTGCAGATTGAATTGACAATTGTACGTTCGCAAATGGGCCTCGACTTGTCGGCTTAACCTACAGATAACTTTCCCATTTAGTTTTGCACATAAAAGCGACAACATATAACTGTCTACACTTGATTACCAAAAAACAAAACAAAAAAAAAAAAAAAAGAAGAAACTTATGGATGTATGTGTTTTCCAACAACTTTCATTTAACTTTTACATTATGATTCATGCACAGATTTCGCATTTACATCGTTGATAACATTTTCGTATTACTTAATACATCTTTCGATTACACGAACCCACGATTATCCGAAGCGATCGATAGAAAAAAGTAATAAAAAAAACATTTATCTTTATATCTAATACGGAGAGTGCAGAATGTGTACCGAAATATTGTTCTTAGACTTAGAAATGCATGTAGAACAGTTAGGAAGAGTCATCTTCTCAGTCTTTATATCTAATACGGAGAGTGCAGAATGTGTACCGAAATATTGTTCTTAGACTTAGAAATGCATGTAGAACAGTTAGGAAGAGTCATGAATATTGTTTTAGCGATCTGCGTTCGTCTGGCTGTGTGTGTGATTTTTTCTGCCAATTACAAGTTGAATAATTTTTATAGGTTAGATAGCTTAATCCTACCTAATAACGGTATGATTATGTGAGGTTATGGATGAATTCATTCCTTATATTCGAAATTCAGGCCATTCCATACGTATTATAGATCCTATGAAATGAAATATATGCACATTTTGACAGCCTTAGACTGTGAGTCAATGTAACTATGTTCCTCATTGCATCGGCTTATAAATCTTTTTGTTTGTCTGCTGTTTACAAGGCTTCACCATGGGACAGATTTTTTAAAAACACGTGTTCAGCTAAGAAACAGATATATCAAAAATATGGACGATCTTATTATCCCTTCGATCATTTGCTAAGCAATCTGTCATTTGTTATTGTAACGCTTGTTATTTGCCATTTTGATCGATAATTATTTGTCATTAGCACATACTTCGCCAGGGAAATAAATACAAACCTTTGCAGAAAAAAAAATGCGAAAAACTTTACTTATCTAAATCGAATTTAAAACTGGTAACAACACTATACCGGACCGCCGCTCATCGTTAAATACCCCATGCCACCTCCAGTTATTCATAAGACATCTTTTCAAAATAAGGTGATATATGAGGAGCTGTCGCGAAAACGATGCAACCCTAACTATTTTCGATGGCTTTCTTCCTTGGGTTCAAATAAGTTCGAAGAGTACCAAAAATTGCTGCATGACAGACGGATAAAGAAGTTTAGATCGATTCAGAATGAAAATACGGTAAAAGGTGGGTCTATCGCAAGTCCTTCTTGGTGCTGCCTATATCCGCACAAACTTAACATGCCCTAAAAAGACTTGTAGGGCATAAAAATTCTACTCTCAGTTTTTCTCAGTTTTGATTATTTTATATGTTAGGCAAATTTAGTAAATTTTCTGAAAACTATAATGGGTAGAGGACTTCATAGCATTACTACATTTACTATAGGTTATAATATATGTATCTATATATGAGCCTGACTTTTGATGAAAAAATGTGAACACATTTTTCTTTTCTCTTTAATTGAACTTTATTAAGCAAATACCTTCCATTTTGATCGGTAAACATTTTCTATTTCTCTAGTAACACCATTCACTGTCATCACTGAGAAAAACTGAACTGTTGGACGTTCATAGGCTATTTTTGAAGTCAACTTTGCGGTACTAACAGTGTAATAAGGAGAACGAAACAAATTGTAGTGGGACGCTATAAGATCCGTGTTAAGAGGACAACCCGTTATAAAAATTGCTCTGTCAACAAGCCCTTTCGACTTTGACCCTGCCATGATGTGATCTTATATGTACGAAAATAGCGGTCGGCAGGAGGTATGTAAACAACGACCGCAACCTAGTGCATTTATGTCTAACCGGAAGATATCACAACTTCATCGACTATGTATTCACTGCAGCTATGACTAAGTACGCCCTAGGGCGCTGAAACTTAAACATTGACTCGCTTATCTACACCGTTGCCGATGCGGCTATTTAGCAATTCTGGGCAACCTGCTTTCATTGCGCGTTACCCGTTGCCAGTAGAGTGTGGAGTCAATTTTCTCTTCAGGCTGGAGCAGCTCACGATTGGGGATTCGCTTCCAATACCAACAAATACAAAGCATTACCTTATATGACGCTAATCCGAACTTCGGAACCGTTTGCGCAGCTTCATGAATCTTCTCTCGCTTGTTGTCAAATGTGATTGACTATCTTATTTATTTTTTATTAAATTTTCCTTATTACTGTTGCACTGCAATATCACGCTACGTGTTGTGTCCAGCCCTATGTGAACTGTCCGTCTGCAAATATTGTCTCAGGAGACGAAAGATATCTCAATATTTTAAAAAATTTCATCGAGCTTCCTAACGATCCGTTAATAAGAACGCGTCCTTAACATTGAAATTTTCCCAGAGGAAATGACAAATTCATTTTAGTGCTACTGATTTGGGAGACCACCACCTCCTCTTTTGCCTCACTATATTCTTAGCTAAGGTAACGTTTCAACTACTAGTTGGCAAACGTGCAATTTCAACCGACTACTGTTAAAAAAGTAATTTGTTATATTTTAATTAGATTACTATCAAATATCGTCTAAGTCACAGGTTCATTCGTAATCTAAACTATCTACGTCTTGTGGTGTAATAAACTCTCTATGATATTTCGATATGTTATTTTATTTACTAGAATACATTTTTCAATAAGTTTTTACGATCACATAAAGATCTCGTCGGTATTGACGAATCGCTAAGATTCTAACCTAGTACTAGTCTGCAAACGAAATGTGTCACGATTTCATGACATACTGACAATTAGTTTACAAAATGCTGTTCCTTTAGTGACGCAACAAAGTAAATCTAAATTTTTCCATTGTCTTACAAAAATATAACTAACGTCAGGAAAACAACTTGACGACTGGATTCGTCGACAGCGGCTATGTCATTCTACGAACTTATTAGGCGGTCTGTTATACATTTCTGCTCATAGATCTTGTGCACTGGAAGTTGCAAAATTGATTGCCTTCACTCACGAAGCCCATTACGATTACGATAGCCCTATTATAATTGTTTTCCAAACCTCCTGACTCTTTCAATTTTTAAAGTTTGAGCTTATAAAGGAACACGAAGTGCTAGTAGTCGTAGTGTATACCAAAAGTTTCGGAATCTAAGTCGTACTTGCTTTCATTTCATACTTATTTTATATTCTAATCTTATCAACTAGTTCTCATACCTTTTTTAAGAGAGCATCCAAAATTTTCATGTATATCTTGAATATTGATAATAATCCGCTAAAGATTCGTTTACCTCAGTAACACACTCATATGAGCACATAAACACACACACACACACACACACAAACGTAAATGCTCGTTGACAAGCAGTTTATTATATGTACTTAATACAAACACTTTTGAGGATTTATTGCATGAAATATGTTACAAATGCTTTCGATTATTCGTACGTTTGTTTGTATGTATATGTATACACTTGGATGGCATAAATTAATGTTTAAGAGCCACTCCCTGTTAAGAAAGAATTTAGGAAAATTAAGACACTCAGCATATAAGAATATATATAGGTATGTAAATATGTATGTATTTAGTTTATAAAATAGTGGTGGGCGATATAATAAACGCGTTACTTTTAATAAAATTCCATTCAAATAAATTTTTTTTTAAAACAGTGGTTTTCTTAAGAAAAAAGACTTAAGGCGCAAACTTGTTTTGAATAGAGTAACGTGTGATAAAAATACGAATAACTTTTCTTTTTCTCTCTCTTACAAATTTCTTTTTAAATTATTCTTTTGCCATTCCACTATTAATCAATATATATATATATATATATGCAAATATATATATTTGTAAATTTGTGTAGAAAAGTAGAAAAAACGACAACAACAACAACAAAAATATTAAAAAAATACAACTATTGCGGTTTGTGTATCTTTTGTTTTTGTTACTTTAGACGCGCATACATATGTATTTATATAGGAGCGAGTGTGTAAATTTACAGATAGATAGATAGATAGACGCCTTATGCAGGTTGGTATGCAATTATGAAAACATTTGGTTTCTTTTTTGTGTTTCCCTCTCTTTAAGCTTTTTCTTAAGCAAGTCTTAACATTTTCTTCGTTTATCTTCCATTACTTCCCTTACAACTTTGTTTGTAAGCAAGTATGTTGTAGCGCTTTTAGAAATTCAACTTCTCACACAACTGCTATACTTATTTATAATTTGCATTATTTATTCTCTTTCGATTGGTTTTTGTGCTTCCATTCATTTATTTATTTCTTTAATTTATTTATCTTACAAAATGGAGTTGCAATGCTCTTAATATTTTGCTGGCCAAGAGAGTTTATCCTACCAAGATAATTTCATTATTTACGAAGTCGCAATGAACAGAAAAATCAATATATGTATGGGTGTGTGTATGCGTGTATAAATATATTCATTTTTATTTTTTTATTTATTTATTTATTTATTTTTTTTTGTTCTACAGAATGACACATAATTTATGAAATTTCTCCGTCAACTAATTAAACTGGTTAAAGTGCTTCGTTGGCATTCGAAAAGCGCATGAGCAAGAGTAACTAGAACACAATTGTATTCGTTGGTTATAATACTTGTGATCATGTTTGCTTAGAATTATCTTTCTTCTTTCTTTTTTTTTTATTTGCTTCCAAATCACATGAATATAATAATTTTTTTTTTAAATATTAATATCTTTTTATGCATTTATTATTAACACATACACATGCATTCGCTGTAATCCTTAAGTCTGCGCAATAGTAAATATATATATATATATTTTTTTTCTCTTTAATTTTTAACCAAAAAAAAAAAAAAAACAAAATTGTTAACTTAATCACTTGCCGTTTGCTGGTAACGCTTTATAAGAAGGCCAAATACTGACTGAAACTTGTCTTAAAATTACTTTCGAGCAATACCTGGAGAGGTTTTATTTTTCTTACAGCGTCTTGTGCAAGTGTGTGCCTTTGTAAATGCCATAAACGTTAAGCTACTACTCTACATACTCCACAATGTAAGCGCAAGCATATGTACGCACGCGCACTCAGGTACTTTTACTGAGCACAACCGGCTCATGGCTTAAACACTACGACAGAAAATTAACTCACTACACGGCATTTTATTATTATTTATTTATTTATTGTTTTTTTATTTTTTTTTATTTTATTGTATAGTACTTCTCGCTGCGTACGTCGTTCAGCAGCAACAGGTAGAAACCGACTGATCGATTAATGTTAACTGGCTGAGACTTGGAAGGTGATTTTTAAGATTGCGGCGAATTAATCTATTATAATCACTGGCAGATCATGCAGATCATGGCATACGTATATAGCTGATAAGCTTAACAATCGTTAACATTATTTATAATGAGGGATATTAAAAAAACTTTATAAAGATTGCGGCTAATGTGCAGGAGATAAACAAAATTTGTTTTTACTTTTTAGAAATTTTTTTTAAATTTCTTTAAAAACAAGGATAGTTTGGAAGAATCAAAAATTAATGAACATAAAGAAGCATATATATGTATATAAATGATACATGATGAATATAATGATATATGAGTTTATATTGATTAGTCAGAAACTTTCTAAACGGAAGCCCTCACCAAGTTATGACTTATGACTTAAATAGTATATATCCGCTGGCTTACCAATATTTTTTATCGATAGTTGACATATTTATCCATAACCGCGAATAAATAATTTTAAGACGAATTTTGAATACCTTACCAAAACAATAATAGTTAATAAAACAATGCAATGATATCCAAACAGAATATCTATCTCTTTTGGATAAGTCAAACAGAATCATGCTTACACGCTTAGGACACTTTTTAGGCGAATTTTCTTAACCCAGTCGAATGCCGTATAAAATGTTTTATGCGAATTTTATTCTTCACCGCGCGACCAAACACACGAAAAAACAGTAATTTAGCTCAACATAATGTTAAGGCTTTTTCTGGAAAGGCATTTCAAATTAAGAAAGTTTCAAGTTTGAAATTTCCTTCAATTACATGAGAACTCCTACATAGAGTCAGTAGATATTTTTGTGCAACTTCGATTAGGTTTTTTTAAATTGTCTACTTGTTGAAATATGAAGTGTCTGTTTGCGGTCATAGATCGACCTGTTCTCAAAAATGTGTACAGAGTCGGTGTACAGAGCCAGTAACTGTTTTTGGGCGAATACGATCGTATTCCTATCCTTGGGTAGTGGATATAAAAAATCAAATCGGTAGAAGAACTTGCTCACAATGCAGATGAGAACATCTCGGCTTTCTGGGTTGTTGCTTATTACGGACACACGATAAAAATTTCCGTTTATGTTCTACCAAAATGGCAGAAATCAATAAATCGTTCTGAATATTATAGAATATGGAAATTTCGGTTTTTCTTTAGTCTTTTTTAAGAAAATAATTTTGACCCTCTACAGCACTTGTGGTGCAAAGATACGTAAAGCTTGCGGGAATGCATAGCAGAAGAATTTGACAAAGACCCATCTTTTATTACACCGATCGATGCAGAATCAATTTTTTGTTTTAGGTCGGTCGTATATGTCCTTGTTGTCTTATCTGTCCTATGGATCGGATTGGTCTTGTGTTACCTGGTAAACTATGTGTCTGATTATTGAAGTATTGAGAACTTGCTTACATCTGCAGATTTTTTATTTTCAAAATTCTGCAGATTATCTTCAAATTTCAAAGTTTATTTATTATTATTATTATTTTAATTTTAGACTAATGAATTGAATTCTTAGACTAAAAAAAAGTTTATTTAAAAGTATCAAGTATATCATAAATCAAAACAATATGATTCGTCGGCGTTACCAGCATGATAATCGAATTTGTACACCTACGATAGTGTGAGAACACACAAAATTGAATGCAAAGGAATGCCTGAAAGACACAACGATTTCATTCTTTTTGCACTTTAAATGTAAAGTTGGGGGCTTCTACTTCTTTCTTAGCATTAAAAATTCAACACACATGCTAAAAAAAATAAATAAATAAAATACACATGCTAAACAGTTTGAGGCGCTCATAGGTAAGACTGATATGTATGTAGATATATGCCAAGCAGCCAATAGCTATATACACCAATTTCAACTTAAAGAGTCAATCAACTACTTTTTAAAGTGGCACCGATAGCATTTAACGGCATTGTTTTTTTTTCCATATGACATTATTGCGGCTAGAAAATGGAACGAATATTCATGTATGTATATATTCTTTCCTTTGCACATATGTCTGCATGTGTTTGCTCTGCTAGTATGATACGCAATTAATTCGATTATTGGTATTTTTCTTGATATATACCTATATATATATATATATATATATATATATATGCAAAATATAATGAAATACGTATATGTATACGTATCCACAAATGCATTTATGTACACACTAATACACCTACCGTCAAATTCATGTAACCAGAGAAATCGAAGTAACTGGTTCTTTCGCACTATCCCGACGACTGTCAGTGGGCGCTTGAAAGCAAAAATCGCTTTGCCATCATGCAAAAGATCTCCATTTATTTTCATATCTGGATCACTGAGCTAATGCGTAAAAATGCCGTATGCCAAATAGAAACAGCAGAGCAAAGCAAAGAAAAAATATTGTCTTCTTAACTAAAATTAATTAATGTTATTTGTATAAAAGAAATTAGACTGTAACGCTTGAAGGCATTACTTGGATGTTCATATTCATATATATGCATAAACAAACCCATGTGTGTAGCAATTGTTTGCAATAATAACCTTTCATTTTCATTCGCATTCGCGTTCACAATAAATGTCATCAACTACGTGCAGAGTTCTCTTTTAAATTGATCATTGACCTACACAGCACAACCAACATTACTGGCGATCGAATGCACTAATATTCATAAATTTATTCGCGCGACTATCATTTGTTGCATAGAAACAGGTGTGTGTTGTTACGAAGAGTTTTAACCATTGGAGGTGTTTTATTTACTTACTTGGTTGACGGGGAGAAATAAATGCATCCCAGGAATATCAAATCGTTAACATTACAATACAAAATATGACAAAAAGAAGAAAGACATTTGAGGAAAGAAAAAGTTACATTCAGTTCTTGAAATGACCCATAAATCGTGGACCAGTTTCCCAGTTTCCATAGTCGTAAAGCGAAATGTCAATCTGTCAAGTTTGTGCCTCGTGTGAGCACATTAAAAGTATGTGTAGGTATAAGTGATCTCATGTTATGGTTTTTCGTTATTTTCTTTAAGATCTTCGTTCGTTTCGTAAGGGTGCAAACTTGGGAGCCTATAAAGTAAAAAATATGAAAACAAAAGCTTTAAATGTGCCTTGCAGTTGCATGGATTGTCTTACCTAATGAAATTTGATAATTCGGAAAATTAGTACAGAAATATGAAATTGAAATGCATAAACTCTTTATTTTCTTTTCTTTCCGTTCAATAATTATAAGGAGTACATTACTTTTATTTTAATATTTCTCAAATTTATTGTTTTTTTTTTTTCACCACTTGTATGCCCTGATATAGACCTGTGTAATACCCGCTCATGTACCAAGACGCAAGCATCGCCGACAGATGTTCGGGGATAACATTTTTCTTACCCGTAACAAACATTGGAGGAATTGGAGGCGGAGGAGGCATAGTGACTCCATTTTTCTTCTCGCCATCCTTCTTTGAATTTTTTTTCACTGAATTGCCTTTTGGAAAATGATTCGATGCTTCATCAGACTTGGATTTTGTATATTGAAGATGGCGAATTTTTTTACCCCATGATGGAACGAGATCACATATATTTACTTCTTGTTGATTGTTATAACCAATGTACTTAAGAATGCAAGTGCCAGCCTGTGAATCAATTGACAATATTTTTGCTTCGTAATCTTTACCATCAACATCATATGTGGCCCTTGCATAATCTCCAACTTTGTATTTTATTTCAGACAAGTTGTGTTTGTCTTCTAATCCTGAGGATTTGTTAGCGCAGTCTTGATTAGTTGAAAATTTGCATGTAGACATTGTTAGGTGTTTTGCTAATTTTTCCGCAGCTAATTTGCTACAATAATCATTGATTAATAAAGTATTATCTTGCAATAGTTCCTCGATTTTTTTATCTAATTTTGAGTTCGTTTTATTTGCTGACATTTTTAGTCGAGGCAAAATGAAATGTATACTATTTTGTGTGAATTAGAAACTGTGTTTGCACAAGATAAAACTGAAAATATTTATTTAGGCAATCGTTTGTGAAAGCTTTGCGAAGCAGTCTAAAGGTACCGCTCAAATATAAATATGGATACGATCAGGCATGGAAAAAAACATTGATCGACGAGTCCTAATGACGAATGTTTCTTAACAATAATCGGTATTACGTAGTACTTGATAACCATATAAAGTGGAAGATGACACCAAAGTGCATGGATATTCAAATATTCTCATTGGTAGCTATTGTTCTGATTCCGCATCTGTTTTTATCTGCGTTTTTGTTTGATATTCCTTACTCTATTCCGTTTATTGTTGAACATTATTGCGTGTGCTTTCACTTTTTTCTAGTTGTATTATTTGATCCAAAATCCAAATTATTCCTTTTGAAGATCGAACTGCCCACGTTTAGTTATGGCATTTTGAAAATTATACTTTTATTCGTACTTCGTTCACATTTTTCGTTTCTCAATTTTACTGCATTTATAAATAAAAAGTTAAGTTAAACATATCTTGCGCTAAGGCTTATAGGCTTGAAAAACGTGGATTAAAACCATAATCATAGATTTTTCTTTAACTGTTTCTAGTAGATGTCTAAAAGAATTGTATCCAATATCTACTTTTCAATATTTATAATTTCTGATTCCACTCGTTTCACTTTCCTGCCTCAACTGCATAATTTCATTATCTGCTGTTTTTTGAACAATGCTGCCAAGTTATCAACACAGCCAGCACATCGAATGCAGGGTTGCATTCCATATGCTAATAAAGAATTAATGATAACAATTGGGGAGCTTTTTCATCTTTTCTTTTCAGTTTTCTGTCTGTATTCCGATGTTTGATAAGTTGAACGGGTTTGCGAATTTGTAGATAATTATTTTTACTGTAAAATTAAGATCCAAAAAATATATTCATATACATAATTTGTATACGTAAAAGTATAATATCGAGTTAAACGACACGATATATATATATATATATATGTATATACTATATATATATATATATATATTTGTTAACTACTTTGTTGAAACTAAACCAACAAGTGCTAAAGTAACACAAGTAACATATTTTAGAAGAAGGAATGAAAAGGCTTGGTAGAAAATTTCTCTAATTGGATAAGTGGAATTTTCTTATTCAACACACAATACTGTGGAGTAAACGAGAAAAAATCGATTATTCAATAGACTGATGGTTATTTAATGCATTGCATAGCTATTGAACAAGTGTAAATTTTAATTTTTAATAACTTCATGAATTATGTCCACACTTTTCACAAATTTAAGCAGCAAAATCATTTGACAAATTTTTGAAAAGAAAAAAAAAACATCGAGGTTACATTGGTTAAAAATGTGTACATAGCGAAAAAACGAATCGTGTTCTTTTTTACATACATACACACACGCACACATATAAACATATATGTCATAAATAAGTACGAATAACCGAAAACGTAACGAGAACACAGAAAGAAGAAGCAACAGCCCCGCAAGTATATAGTAATAATAAAAAAAAAATGAATTAACTGCTGTTGTAAAATTAAAGGGAAAAAACGTAAACGCAAAGAAAAGAAATTAAAATAAAATCTCTAATGAACAAGTGTTTGTAAAAATATTCATTTACTTTTGTAATAGTATGTATGTATGTATGCACGTATTTAAAGAGATATAAACATAATGTATATTTCTAAAACCTTATTACGAAACAAGTTTTAATATTTTTTTTCTTTTTGTACATTCTTCTCTTATAAAAATAGAATTATGAAAAAAAATCTGCAAAATATGACAATCTTTTACTATTTCAATATGCATTAAGTTGATGTATAGATACATAAATATATACGTACGTACATATATACATACATACACACTTATACATATGTGTATTTATATATATTTGGTGCACTTTTTCAGATGATATAGTGTTGAAAAAGAAAGTGTTTAACTAAATCATTACTAATCAAATCGGAAATTAAACAAAGTCAAAATTTATCTTCCTCACAAGCAACAGATGCCTCTCTGAATATATCTAGATGCAAACCCATGTGAATAATTGACTTTAATTAAATCGGTATGCAAATATAAAAAGCGTGCGGATTAATTTATCCTTATTTCATTTGTGGCAAGTGTTTAAGTAAATCATTCAAGATTGCGAAACATATTTTAAATTTTTTAAAAAAGAAAAAAACCCAATCCACATCGAATCCTCCCAGCGAAGAAAAAACCAGCCAACCAAAATCTTCACTAAAGAAGCAGCAACAGTGTGAAGATAACAGTTGTGGCTCTAGCCCCGCTGCAGAAGAGGAAAAAAGCCGCAAAATAACACCGCCCACGGGTCCAAATTTTACTACTTCGTCTCCTACTACGCAGGCAGCAGCCGGCGATAGTTTGGACGTCGGCCGCGGCAGTGCTACGATTCAAGTGCCGAACTTCCGTATTTCCTCTCTGACTGGTACTATTTCGAAAATGGGTAATAATGCTACAACTTCCAATAAAAAAGTCGACGCTGCCGAAACCGTTAAGGAATTTCTCGAGCAAGCGAAAGAGGAGTTTGAAGACAAATGGCGCCGCAATCCTACAAATACCGCATGCCTTGACGACTTTGAGCGTATCAAGACATTAGGTACGGGCTCATTTGGGCGTGTAATGATCGTGCAACATAAACCAACAAAAGACTATTATGCCATGAAAATACTGGACAAGCAAAAGGTTGTAAAATTGAAACAGGTCGAGCATACACTTAACGAGAAGCGCATTTTACAAGCTATCTCATTTCCCTTCTTAGTGTCGCTGCGTTATCATTTCAAGGACAATTCTAATTTGTATATGGTACTAGAGTATGTGCCTGGCGGTGAAATGTTCTCACATTTACGTAAGGTGGGTCGATTTTCAGAGCCCCATTCTCGTTTTTATGCAGCCCAAATAGTATTAGCATTCGAGTATCTGCATTATCTGGACCTTATCTATCGCGATTTAAAGCCAGAAAACTTGCTAATCGATTCACAAGGTTATCTCAAGGTTACCGATTTTGGTTTTGCTAAACGTGTAAAAGGGCGTACCTGGACTCTATGCGGTACGCCCGAATATCTTGCGCCCGAAATCATTCTTTCTAAAGGCTACAATAAAGCAGTCGATTGGTGGGCCTTAGGTGTTCTTGTTTATGAAATGGCTGCCGGTTATCCGCCATTTTTTGCTGATCAGCCAATACAAATCTACGAGAAGATTGTATCAGGAAAGGTGCGATTTCCCTCGCACTTTGGTTCCGATTTAAAAGACTTGCTTCGCAATTTGTTGCAAGTCGATTTAACGAAACGTTACGGTAACTTGAAAGCCGGCGTTAACGATATAAAAAATCAGAAATGGTTCGCTTCAACAGATTGGATTGCAATCTTCCAGAAAAAAATCGAGGCGCCCTTTGTACCGCGGTGTAAAGGACCCGGCGATACCAGCAACTTTGATGATTACGAAGAGGAGGCGCTTCGGATCTCAAGCACAGAAAAGTGCGCCAAAGAGTTCGCAGAATTCTAAATGCACGCTCATCTCTTTCTTTTCATCCTTACCCCAGTCTCTTAACGCATTTGTGCGTTCGCATATGTTCGTTTCTTTTTGTTGATCTACAAAAATTTCTTAAAAGTATATTGATTCGGTTTTGTTCACAACACGCCGTATTATAATTATGAAACAAGTAAGCCAAGCAGCAATTAAATAAAAGAACGCAAAAAATAACTAAATGAATAAAGACACAACACATAGAATAATGAACCGGCAATTACAGTGTATTCTTGTAAACGGGTTTAACAAATTAAGTATAAATATAAAATAAAATGAAAGAAAAATAAATAACTTCAGTAGCTTAAAAGGAAGAAAGTAAATAAATAAATATAAATATAAAAATAAAAAAATCCAAAAACAAAAGAGTAGCAACTATTTTGAGAGAGTGCAATTTGTAAGCCTCAAATATATACCTCTCCTTGTCTCATCGTCAATAGTCAATCAACACAACACAATCTCACCGCTCCATGGAACAAACGCCACGAGTTTGTGCATATGATCTTCTGCGATATATACAATATAATCATATTCACGCTATTGGATTTTTTCAATATCGTAGGAAAACTTTGCCAGCGGTACATGAACTCATCTTTTATAAACTACAATTTTGCTCTACTTAACACAGTACTATTACATTGTACAGGACACCACAAAGTATGTTTAATTATATTTTTCTACCTATACTGTAATTTGCGCGAAGTGTTTTTTGATATTTTCCATAAAAATCATTTCAATTTGGCATATGATCTATGCGTGTGTGTGTTCATATCTTAAAGTATTTCGTCTTCTTTAGGAAAGTTTATGTAAATCGATGCTTGAGCATTATATGTCATTTAAATGTCATTTTTTATTACTAGGGCAGGGCTAATGAATGAACTGTTTATTGCTTTAGTTCAACGAGAGTATTTGCTTATAATATGCAGAAAAATTTTATCGAAAATCTTCAAACGTCTATCTTCAAATGTCTATGGAAGGCACACGGCTGTTTGCATAAGGACTTGTCAAAATACTGCTTTATACAGAAAGTAGTCGAAAAGATGGTCCGATTCCAAACGCTTCCACTAGCGTCGGCACTTAGGCTTTAGTAAAACTTTCATCAAGACAACATGAAAGCTTTGACCTGTAGATTGGGAACAAGAAAACAATATAAACAGACGGACAGGCGAGCTTAGATGGACTCCAAAAGCGATTCTGAATTGATTGGTAGAATGAAAGATGGGTCTATCGCAAGTCATTCTGTGTGTTGCATAGATCAGCACAAACTTAATATACACTCGTACCACAAATGGTGTAGGGTATAATTTCAAAAATGCTTATATCGATCGAATAGAATTGATTTTTGTGCTCCCTTTTAGTCACCTATAATACTTATAAGCCACCACTCAAGGGTACTAGATGCATCAGTCAGGATTGATTTTCAGAGAGCTCTACGAAGTATTTATGCAAAATACTTTCGTTGATATTTGCTATGTATGCAGTCACCCAAGTTGTTGAAGTTGTTTCTGCTTATAAGCAACTGTCTATACATTTGTAGACAGATTACGCCGTTTTTCAAAGTTATTCTGTAGATTTGCCTCAGAAGAGCAAGTCTCCACATTCAGCTCTCTGGCCGAACTTCATGGCATTCAAAATTTTACTGAATGCAAAATACTGTCCCCGAATTGTGATTTAGCAATTAAAAGTTTAAAAGCTATCGCTGCGATACTAACATAAGAACGTAGAAGCCAACCGCTTGGTAATTTTCAGACGATAACAGTCTTCATTCGTGTATTTGGCCGTCTTTAAGCCATCATGTTTGAATTTGAATTGCTATGAGAGTTCTGCATCGGATGATGGAATTGTTTGAACCACTTCCTCCATAGCCATAGAATCAATGGATGGTATACAGATTAGAAATAAAAGCCTGTATGAATGTATACAAATCGACAAAGATTCGTGTTTATATTAATCATCGAACTTAACCTTGTATAAAATACATCCTTGATATAGGGCTTAATACAGTTTGAAGCCTTGGCGCCGGCGCCGCATGACTTCAAAATCAATGCGAATCATATTTAGGAATTTTACCTAAAACTTCTTCTGTATGGTTTGTTCAATGTATATTCGCCACACCGGGCATCCCAAAATTTTAAAATACTTTGCTATCTGTCGCAATAATGTTCGATTCGAAAGAAAGATGTGTAATTGATTAGAACCAACAATTTGTCGTAGATCGTTAACGTTCGAACTTTTCTCTGCCTTATTGGCACAAAAGTGCCATAAATCGCCATCTTCTTCTGTAAGAAACTTAATTAACTCACTTAATTAATACTAGAGGTGATCACAGTAAAAGTTAAATGACAAGTGTTTGGACGGGGATTAAAATCTTTAATATTCTCCATTTATTTTGATACAAGCATATTAATAACAGTTTCACTTACCTTTCCATTATGTTTCAAAGCTTCCAAGAAACTAAGTTTTTGAGAGAAAATTGGCATTAAGTGATTTAATGTAATCAATGGGCGCGATCTTGTCTTTATTCCAGTAAACATAATTATTTGAATGTCATTTGATAACTAGATATGCAAGCAGTTACTATTCGAAAACCAAATTTCGTGTCGGTGGTGGTTCATAGTTTGCCCGACCCTTATGGACAGTTAGCAGATTGTCCAAATATAATCCGTTTCGACATCATACTCGTTCAAGATCGGTTGAGCAATTTCAGCTCGTTTCCTATTTTGCTCATTAGGCAAGAATTTGAGTATCCCTATGATACGTTGTAGGTAGTCTTTTGGCTTGCCAAGCAAAGTAGGAAAGCAGGTAGTTGGGATGATAAATTTCAATAGTCTGAGATTAAACGGATATTGAAGTAATTTTTCTTTCAGTTGCACAGCTGAGTACCTATGCATTAGGAGATTGCGTTAATTTTGATAGTTTTGTCACTTGAAAAATGCATTAATTGTAGAAAATTGTGACAATATATATTAATCAAAATACTTTACATCATTTTTTACAATATTTTACAATATTTTTGGCGACAAGGTGATATCATGTCGAAAGAATTTATATTGATTTGGCAGCGATCCACAGACCGAAACATTTTCCCATTTCTTCAATTTTGCGAACACACGCCTTGTCTGGTGAGTACGCTGGATGTGGCGGGGCCTCCCATTCGAGCTGCAACGGTGTATCCTGGACAACTCTTACAACAACGGGACAAACAGTGGCATTTTTAGTCAATTCGAGTCGTCATTTTCCAATGGTTGGACCCAAAACCGATAACTGGGATATGATGGAATAGTATTAGCTCCGAAGCTAAGCTTCTGAATGTGCTTGGTAAGATTCGGCAGGATATTTCTTCAAATGAATAGCAAAAGTAATGAATTTGGCAGAAGAAGAATTTTTCGCGCTCCACGATTATCGTCGGCGCATGCCGAAGTAATCAATAATATTGAAAGGAAAACTGTTATTTTATGTATAAGACGATCGAAACGATCGAATTCAACCGTAATATATACTGGTTTTGACCTTTTCTTTGTAATTTTTACCTCTAAAAGTCGCCTATCAAAATTAACGCAACCAAAAGGTATTGCGTCGCGGATATTCTCTCCACTATGCGAAATCCAGTTTGCCTGCCGTGTTCGTTGCATTATTAACTTGTTTGTTGGAGAATTGAGTATTAATTCAATTTTTGATGCAGGGATTTACTTGCAAACTCTTGCTCAGATACACACGTGAGGTAATTGCTATTCACAAAAGCTGTTGCTTAGTTAAAATTCTTTCCGCTAAAAGTGCTGCATACGCATTCGCCACCCAATCTATAAAGCGGGGGAAAAGACACGTTTTTAAATTCAATACTTTTTATAAAATTCCAAACGTATCTTATCTTCATATTGTAGCCCTTGAAAAGAAAAAAAAAAAACAAAATATTCTGAAGTAAATCATTCAGATCAATCAATCATTCGATCTCAATCGCCTAATAATTTACTAGAGCACTTATAGTATAGTAGATCAAATAGGAACCCATTTGCGTTAATACTACGCTCATTCTTGGGCATGTAAATTGCTCTTGTTGCTCGTAGTAGTAAGCGACTACTATTGATGATTATGGAGCAAGGTGATTACTTCAATAATCTTTCACTCGAATTATACTTATACTTATGTTGTAACCTCTTTTCTACATGATACTTATGTCTTGATACTTGTATTTTGTACAACTATGTACATTGGCCTATGGCTTTGTAGTTGCAAATAATAAAAGAAACAAAAAAGAAAAAAAAATGTTATGACAACATGAAAGAAAACAAATACAAGTCATATATATGTATAAATATAATTCGTTTTATTTATATATGATTTTCTTCTTTTGTTTTTTTTTTTTTGTTTTGATAATTTTGTTGGGTTTAATTTTTCTTTCGAATTTGAGCCATGGATAAAAGAATGTCGAAGTAAAGCATCAGGACGTAATTCAACTGAATAAAAGAATTTAGTTTGATTGAATGATTTGCAGCTCGACTCCGATTTGGCAAACGTATCAAGTCAATGTGACAGCACCCAAAGCTTTGCTTTAACCGTACCGCCCGATTTTGGAACAACCTACCATTTCTAGTCTTCCCCACTCTCCATTTCCACTCTCCAAAATACTACGATCTTTCTTTTTTGTATAGTAATGTAAACGTTATCGAGCAGCATCGTGCCCGCAGGTGTTGGGGACATGCCCTGAGTGGCTGGTCATAGGAAAAGAACGGCAAAATTTAAAGCCCAGTTCTTCATGAAAACATAATTGTGATCAATAAGAAACTTAACTAAATGCCGTAAGTTAACGATGCTACTTAAAAGTGTTTCAACTTTTCTAATGCGTTATGACGTACTTTATGACGTATAATCGATATAAGCATAAGTTCTGTAACGGATGCAAAAAAGGTGTAATAAGTGCAATTTAACCAAGTCTCCGCCTCTATATTGCTTTTAATGGCGAGAAAAAAGAAAAAAAAAACATCGAGATTAAAATAATAGATATTTTACGACCATTTCATGGACACTTACACGAGTGTTTAGCGCTTGCTAGGGAAGTAACAATAATATCTCGCTATGTTTTTTTGCAACACCAGCAGATATTGTTCAGAAAAATTTTTGGCAATGTTTTTGATATTGATTTTCATTTACATCATAAAAATTGCGATGTTAAGCGCAAATGCAAAATTTAAAGGAACAATTTTGCTTACGATTTCAAACCTCATTGTTGTGCACATTTATGTCCTCTAACGAAAGCAAAAAAATAACAAAAATTCCATGCCGATAGTGGATGTGGTTGTAGTGATTTCTTCTTTCATTAGACTTTACACTAACACGGATACAAGAACAATGTTTCGGACAACAACTACTATTATCAACGTTGGCGTCATTTTGGAGAAGTTTTGATTTAAAAATATGAGACCAAGGAAATCCTAGATATGCTGGATGTACTTTCTTCAACTGTGTTAAGTAGCTTTGGTACTCTGTTCATAGTGGAAAAAAAAAAAATGCAGTTCTCTAAATTAGCCAGTGAGCTACAGCCATTCATTGTTAGCAAAACTTTTACTCAAGCGATATTTACAAGACGTTAGAAGTTTAGAAGAAAAAAGTAATTTAAGGCGACTAAAGCAATTACTATGACGTACGTGTGAACTGCAGCATTATCGTGCTAAAACAGAACTTTCTCTCTCGCCAAAAATGTTGGGCGTTTTTTGGCTCCTGCGTTAGCACACACAGATTTACCAGATCGCAATATCTTTGCCTATTTTGCAGTCCAGTCGCTAAAATGTCGATGTATTTTTGGCAGGGGTTCACAAACGGATGCGAATCTCTCAAATATTGCCATTTCCCAACTATAGAAGATAGGAGATCATAATCGCAAATATATTTCCGGGCGTGTATTTATGATAAAAACAATTCCAACTAGGAGAATTAACATCCCTACCATCTAAATCCCAAAAGTTTTCTAACTAAACTTAATTAATTTTAACTCTTTCTGATATATATTTTGGTAAAATAATGTGTTAATTTCATCCGCCAGTCAATTTTCGTGTTGGTTACGCTGTGCGGAAGTTAAAGCTGTATGTAAAAACACTGTTAACTGATACGCAAAATAGATGACAGGTCCAAATGAGATTAAATTATATCTATAACCGGAAAACTAAAAGTTTAAACTAAAAAGTCTATTGCTTTGAGAGGAAAGAATTGTGGGCGGACCCATGCATAAATAAGGGAGCAAACATTCTCCGATCGATTCCGCCGAAGTTTATAGCATTGCCTAATAATTTGTTATGGCACACAATACATATGTTAACTCGCACAATCCGTAATATTTGCAAACTAGAAACATTGGAAATTAAATCAATTACACCTAAAGACATATATAAAAATATTTTAAAGATTTAAGAGATAAGACCACTGCAAATGTCTCAGAAATTAATGTTCTCTTAAATAGTCGAGAATGACATAAAAATCTAATTTTGGGTGTGACAAAATTTTAAAAAGGCAAAATATTCCACTTTTCAAACGCAACTGTCTGGCAACATACGCTCGCTTCAAACTTTAGATGCGTTCTTCTCGGGGTCCATGCCATAACTTGTATCATTTTCATTTGTTTTAAATGAATTTTTGCAATATCTTTAAAACAACAACATTCTCAAGAGAAATAGGTATCATATTTTTGATAGGTTAATTTAAATATCTTTTACTACTAAAAAAGCGTAATTTTTTTTGTAACCGTTTTTAGAATCATTACCTATTCATTTTCATAAACCTGAAGGAAGTTAAAACTTTATAGTGCAGCTTAGTTCACTATCAAATACCCTACACTATTACGTTCAATATAGTCGTGTTTTTTGTAAAGTCGTTATATGGGAAGTGGTCGAAAACATGTTTCGATCCGTTCCCATTTGAATTGACTTCGTCCTTGGGCTAAACCACCATGGCGTACCACATCTCAAAATTGCGACCTACAGGTTAAACACAAGAAAATAAGACGGACAGAGAATTACCTTCTGAATTGATCGATACAATAAAAGGTTAGTCCATATCAAGTCCTTGCGGGTGTTGCATATATCCGCACAAACTTAATATACCATCATCGTAAGTAGTGTAGGGTATAAGAGACAAT